>NW_024541149.1:0-6683 GCF_016647625.1 Suillus subalutaceus
TTCCCCGACGCACCCAACGAAGGGAAAGAAGATGGAAACCAAAGGGGGAAACCAGCCCAGAAGTAAAGGGCCGTGCAGGCGGACCGGCCCGGACGAGCTCAAAGTTCAACTACGAGCTTTTTAACTGCAACAACTTTAATATACGCTATTGGAGCTGGAATTACCGCGGCTGCTGGCACCAGACTTGCCCTCCAATCGTTCCTCGTTAAGAGATTTGAATTGTACTCATTCCAATTATAAGACCCGAAAGAGCCCTATATTGTTATTTATTGTCACTACCTCCCCGTGTCGGGATTGGGTAATTTGCGCGCCTGCTGCCTTCCATGGATGTGGTAGCCGTTTCTCAGGCTCCCTCTCCGGAATCGAACCCTTATTCCCCGTTACCCGTTGAAACCATGGTAGGCCTCTATCCTACCATCGAAAGTTGATAGGGCAGATATTTGAATGAAGCATCGCCGGCACAAGGCCATGCGATTCGAGAAGTTATTATGAATCACCAAACGAGCGGCGAGCCGCGTTGGTTTTTTATCTAATAAATACACCCCTTCCGGAAGTCGGGGCTTTAGTTGCATGTATTAGCTCTAGTTTTCCACAGTTATCCATGTAGAAAGATATCATCAAATAAACTATAACTGATTTAATGAGCCATTCGCAGTTTCACAGTACAAACTTGTTTATACTTAGACATGCATGGCTTAATCTTTGAGACAAGCATATGACTACTGGCAGGATCAACCAGGTAACTACTGATTCCAACGACGCCGCCCGCGTTTCCGCGACCAGCGCCAGCTCCTCTGGACCTCGCAACAAAGCGAAGCCGCATCGAGGTCGGAGTTTTCGCAAACCTTTCGTCGACATAAGAGACGGCAGCACCGTCCTCGTATACCATCCGCGTTCCCCTAGAGTACTTGCTTCACGGTTCCTCGGACGGTCTGACCGCCTCCTCCTTGTTTCCCGTTCTCACATATTTCAGACTAGCTTCTCCTCGTTCCGAAAAACGAAGATCGCAGCCTTCGATGAGGACTACCAGCGACCGGCACGCCTAAAAAGACTAGCGCAGTCGCGGCGGATCCTCGAGCGGTTGATCGTTGCAGGCTTGGCCATCGGCAATCAATCCACATCCTTCACGCATCGCAAACGCGGTCCTCGAAAGGGACGCATTCGACTTCGTCGACGACGGGTTTTAAAGACCCGCGAACGTCAGGCTACGTAGCCATCCCAAGTCGGTTCATCCTGCAACGCAGGCGCATCAACGACTCGGTCCAAGCAAAGCCAGTCAGAAAATCAGCGTACTAGACCGACGAGCCGACCATCAAAGGCCGGCCGCATCGACGTTCAACCGAAAGTCAAGAAAAAGCGTGGCGCAAAAAGTCAACGAAAACCTCTGAAAATGCGCCCGTCAGCCCTTTCGCAACCGTAGCGTACTAGACCGACGAACCGACCACCAAAGGCCGGCTCGAGTCGACGTTCAACCAAAGTCAAGAAAAAAGCGTAGCACAAAAGGTCAACGAAAAACCTTGAAAACGCGCCCACAAGCCCTTTCATAACAACGCACTCAAGGATCTCGAGCAAAAAGCTTAGCATCGCATAAGGAAGTCTTCAAAATTGCGCCCATTAGCTTGACTGCATTTCAGCACTCTAAAGCGTAGCATCTCTTTATGAAAACCCTCAAAATTGCGCCCATTAGCTTTGTTTACGCGTCCGACCCTTTTGTTTGTTGTGCCCACTCCCATATAGTAGGAAAGCTGTGTTGTTTGTCCGTATTATGCCCGGAGCGCAGAAGGCGTGCGGATTGGTGTCCACTATATCGCGTTTTGGTGTGTTTTTGAACTCTGTGGAATTTTGCCTCTCGAAATCCTTGATTTTTGCGGCCACATTAGGAAAAACCTAATGAAAGCGCCACAAAACTTTCCTATAGCGTCCACTATATCAAACACTACACTTTTCCTATGCAAAATCACAAAAATTGCGACCACATACAAATGTCCACTATATCAAATCACTACACTTTTGCTAGTCAATTGTCCACTATATCAAACACTACACTTTTCCTATGCAAAATCACAAAAATTGCGACCCCATACAAATGTCCACTATATCAAATCACTACACTTTTACTACACAAACATGTCAAAATTGCGGACACTACACTTTTGCTGGTCAAGTGTCCACTATATCAAAACACTACACTTTTACTACACAAACATGTCAAAATTGCGGACACTACACTTTTGCTGGTCAAGTGTCCACTATATCAAAACACTGCACTTTTGCTAGTCAGGTGTCCACTATGTCAAAAAACACTACACATTTCCTATACAAAATCACAAAAATTGCGTCCATACAAAATTGTCCACTACATCAAAACACTACACTTTTACTACACAAACATGTCAAAATTGCGGACACTACACTTCTCCTAGTCAGGTGTCCACTATATCAATCACTACACTTTTACTACACAAACATGTCAAAATTGCGGACACCACAATTTTCCTAATCAAGTGTCCACTATATCAATCACTACACTTTTACTACACAAACATGTCAAAATTGCGGACACCACAATTTTCCTAATCAAGTGTCCACTATATCAATCACTACACTTTTGCTACACAAACATGTCAAAATTGCGTCCCTATAAAAATGTCCACTATATCAAAACACTACACTTTGCTACACAAACATGTCAAAATTGCGGACCTATGCAGATGTCCACTATATCAAATCACTACACTTTGCTATACAAACATGTCAAAATTGCGGACACCTTATGAAAGTCCACTATATCGAATCACTACACTTTTGCTGTGCAAACATGTCAAAATTGCGGACACAACAATTTTCCTAATCAAGTGTCCACTATATCAAACACTACACTTTTGCTATGCAAACATGTCAAAATTGCGGACCTATGCAGATGTCCACTATATCAAACACTACACTTTTTCTATGCAAACATGTCAAAATTGCGGACACAACAATTTTCCTAATCAAGTGTCCACTATATCAAACACTACACTTTTTCTATGCAAACTTGTCAAAATTGCGGACACAACAATTTTCCTAATCAAGTGTCCACTATATCAATCACTACACTTTTGCTATGCAAACATGTCAAAATTGCGGACCTATGCAAATGTCCACTATATCAAAACACTACACTTTGCTACACAAACATGTCAAAATTGCGGACACTACAAATTTCCTAATCAATTGTCCACTATATCAAAACACTACACTTTTGCTATACAAACATGTCAAAATTGCGGACCTATACAAATGTCCACTATATCAATCACTACACTTTTGCTACACAAACAAGCCAAAATTGCGTCCACCATAGAGAACACTATGCTTTTGCTGCACAAACAAATGTCCACCAATTCAACACAACACTTTTCTTATCAAAATAAGCCAAAATTGCGCCACACCACACTTTTGCTATGCAACCAAGTGTCCACTATATCAATCACTACACATCTCCTTACTCAAATAAGGCAAAATTGCGCCACACTACACTTTTGCTATGCAAACATCAATCACTACACTTTTCTTAATCAAACAAGTCATATTGAAGTCATTTCATAGACAACAAGAATACAAACTGAAATATTGAGTGCACTACTGCACTACTACACTATTACTACACCACCACCACCACTCTGCATAATCTCTGACCATAGACCTGCCCTAAATCACTACGCTCAGAGTCAAGCAAAATTCCTAATGACCATTAGGGTTTCAACAAGACCTGCCCTAAACCACTACGCTCAGAGTCAAGCAAAATTCCTAATGACCATTAGGGTTTCAACAAGGCCTGCCCTAAACCACTACGTCTGAAGTCAATCAATCAACCCCCGACGAGGGTTGGAGGTTCGCTCGCGCGCGTCGGCTTTCTTACGTTTGATTACCTTTTTTTTCGTCCTCGCTCTTCATCTTCGCCCCATCTTTTTTTCTTTGTTTTTTCTTTTCTCTTCCTTTCTTCATCCCCCTTTCCCCCTTCCCGCCTTTGAAGCGCTTCCCTTCACTCCCCTTCGAGACCCTCCCAAAGGAGGACCCCGAAGAGGAGCGTAGGTTCCTCCCTTGAAAGGGAGGACGCGCCCCTCCGGCGTGCGCCCTTACCGCGAGGCCAAGAGATGGCAGGCCTCGCGGTCTACAGCCGTACCAACAGGCTGGTTTCATAGATGGGGTCCGACGCATAGACCCCACCCGAGCACCCTCTGATCCTACGCAAAGCGTGGCGAAACCCTCAAAATTGCGTCCATCGCTAATGAAAGCATACCGAAAACCCTCAAAATTGCGTCCATCGCTAATGAAAGCATACCGAAAACCCTCAAAATTGCGTTCATTAGCTCAGTTGCTAATAAAAGCTTAGCGAAAACCCCCAAAATTGCGTTCATCAGCTTAGTTGCTAATGAAAGCATAGCGAAAACCCTCAAAATTGCGTTCATTAGCTTAGTTGCTAATGAAAGCATAGCGAAAACCCTCAAAATTGCGTTCATTAGCTTAGTTGCTAATGAAAGCATAGCTAAAACCCTCAAAATTGCGTTCATCAGCTTAGTTGCTAATGAAAGCATAGCGAAAACCCTCAAAATTGCGTTCATTAGCTTAGTTGCTAATGAAAGCATAGCTAAAACCCTCAAAATTGCGTCCATCGCTAATGAAAGCATAGCGAAAACCCTCAAAATTGCGCCCATTAGCTTTGTTGCGCCATCAACCCTTTTGTTTGCTGTGCCCGCCCCATATAGTAGGAAAGCTGTGTTGTTTGTCCGTATTATGCCTGGAGCGCAGAAGGCGTGCGGATCAGTGTCCACTATATCGCGTTTTGGTGTGTTTTTGGACTCTGTGGAATTTTGCCCCTCGAAATCCTTGATTTTTGCGGTCACATTAGGAAAAACCTAATGAAAGAGCCGCAAAGCGTTCCTATAGCGTCCACTATATCAAACACTACACTTTTCCTATGCAAAATTGCAAAAATTGCGTCCATACACAAATGTCCACTATATCAAACACTGCATTCACTACACTTTTACTAGACAAACATGTCAAAATTGCGGACACTACACTTTTGCTAGTCAATTGTCCACTATATCAAACAATACACTTTTCCCATGCAAATCACAAAAATTGCGTCCACCACACCAAAACACTACACTTTCCTTATCCAAATAAGCCAAAATTGCGTCCACTATTGCAAAACACTACACTTTTACATAGCAAATGCACCAAATTTCGTCCCAGTGATGTGAGACCCTGCACCAGCATGCCAATTGGCTGCATCAGCAATAAAGTCTAGGGGTTCAAGGTTGTTGTCTATGAAATGAGTGACAAAGATAAGGAAATACTGAAAAACAGCGAAAATGCCTGTAACTCAGGATGAAGCGGTTGGGGGGATGCCATGCGGCGGTCGGGGGTGCCCATTGGGTCCAGGAACAATAAAGTCTAAGGGTGGAAGGCAGTTGACTACGAATTGAGGGAGAGTTATAAGGAAAAACGCGAAAAAGCCTCATTTCCTAATGAAACCTAATGAAAAATGCGTCCATTTCCTTATGGGTCCAAAACCCGGACAAACACTACACTTTCCTAATGCAGACAAGCCAAAATTGCGTCCATGATCACTACACATTTCCCATACAAACATGTCAAAATTAATGCTAGTGTCCACTATATCAAAACACTACACTTTTCCTATACAAAATCACAAAAATTGCGTCCTTATGCAAATGTCCACTATATCAAATCACTACACATTTCCTATACAAACATGTCAAAATCAGTGCTAGTGTCCACTATATCAGATCACTACTGCACTTTTCCTATACAAAATCACAAAAATTGCGTCCCCATGTTCATATGTCCACTATATCAAAACACTACACTTTTCCTATGCAAACATGTCAAAATTAATGCTAGTGTCCACTATATCAAATCACTACACTTTTCCTACTACAAATTGCCAAAATTGCGTCCACATGCAAATGTCCACCATATCAAATATCAATCACTACACTTTTTCCTATACAAAATCATCAAATTTGCGCTTCTCTTATCTTTTGAGCCACTTTCCTAATGAAAGTCTACCCAAAATCGCCAAATTTGCGCTTCTCTTATCTTTTGAGCCACTTTCCTAATGAAAGTCTACCCAAAATCGCCAAATTTGCGCTTCTCTTATCTTTTGAGCCACTTTCCTAATGAAAGTCTACCCAAAATCAACAAAGTTGCGCTTTTATCATCTTTTGAGCCACTTTCCTAATGTTTTCCTATACCAAATCATCAAATTTGCGCTTCTCTTATCTTTTGAGCCACTTTCCTAATGAAAGTCTACCCAAAATCGCCAAATTTGCGCTTCTCTTATCTTTTGAGCCACTTTCCTAATGAAAGTCTACCCAAAATCAACAAAGTTGCGCTTTTATCATCTTTTGAGCCACTTTCCTAATGTTTTCCTATACCAAATCATCAAATTTGCGCTTCTCTTATCTTTTGAGCCACTTTCCTAATGAAAGTCTACCCAAAATCGCCAAATTTGCGCTTCTCTTATCTTTTGAGCCACTTTCCTAATGAAAGTCTACCCAAAATCAACAAAGTTGCGCTTTTATCATCTTTTGAGCCACTTTCCTAATGTTTTCCTATACCAAATCATCAAATTTGCGCTTCTCTTATCTTTTGAGCCACTTTTCCTA
>NW_024541150.1:0-6678 GCF_016647625.1 Suillus subalutaceus
CCTATCTTCTATGTGTTTCCATCTAGGGAGCTTACCTTCGGATCTAATGCAGCGGGTGAAACTCTTCCAGAGTTTCCTATACTCATCCGAAAGTTTCCTGCGCTCATCCGGAAGTCCTCCAGCACTCAACCAGAGTAGCCAGCCTCCGGAAGTCCTTCGGACTTCGTCGGATTCCATCTGGACTTCATTCTGAAATTAAGGGCACGTACTCGGGTAAGGGGCACAGCGCATGAGCTGAGGCCAAGCCCTTCGGATCCGTCTACCCTTGAGCTACGGTCTTAACAGTATGTTTATGAGTGATTTCCTTTTACTGTCCCCTTTACACTACTGTATAGTGTATGTACATAACAAATGTCATCATTAAGTTTTCCAATATGTACAATATGTCACATCTTAGGGATTATCGTGAGTGGGTGGTGATGCTGTGAGTGGGCGATGATTCAGCCATGAGCAGGCGATCATCATGCGATCGATTTTATCTGCATCAGTAAAACAACTGGTTGCTTTTCTAACTTTATTTGTCACTTAATTACATGAAAAGGATGATCAAGTCATTTGAGTGAAAAAGTGCAGGCCACTTAATTAAGCCCACTCCATCTCTGAATTTTCGCTTATTTCACACTTATTTCACTTAAAAAACTGAATAAAGCAGCCTGAAATTCATGAAAAAGGGGAATACATGACAACAACGAAAAATCAAGGGGACTGAAAAGTAAGAACCGGCAGGGAATTACAGGAAACAAAGGGGGCATACAATCGAGCAGTGGTGGCGGTAGCAAAAATAATAGAAAATATGATAGCGGCAGGACTCAAAGTTCAGTGCAGGACAGCGATATTCATGTGAAGAAAAATCCTGTAGCCATGAATGTCAGTGGGATGAAACCTGAATGATAATCACTTACAAAGCACAGCATGTTCATTGTCCTCGGACTCCTCATTATCAAGCAAGCCATGTGGTGTGTCCATCGTGTCCTTTAAGGTAGTACAAGCATGTGCCATCTGTATGGTGGTCTCTACATACCCAGCAGGCTTACTTGAGATAGACTTGATGAATGAAGTAGTGATTTTAGTCCAGCGAGCCCCTGAAAATAAGAATGGGGCATTGGTCATCTTCCCAGTAGTTTTATTGAGGAGTTTCGGTAGCTTGATGGCAAGTTTACCTCGCGACCCAGACGCCAAGACTTGTTTGACTTTCAAAACATCATCCATGAACATATTGAGGGCGCGCTTGATCTAAAAAATAAGTGCAAATTAAAGAGCCTGAAAATAAAACTTACTGCTGCAGCACAAAGGGCAATAACACCCAACATCCCACGTGTCGTGAGCGTATGTGTGTCAAGTTTGGGAACCTCCACATACCCATTGATGGCGTTGAGATGCGCTGTGCCTAACAACTGCAAAACGAAGGGAGAACGGTATGTTGTGAGGGGACTTGGGTTGTCAGGGTCCTTGAACAAGAATGCATAATCTGCAATCAAAGATTTGGCGAGTTGAACCGGATTGCAGTCAGAGTTTTGCATCAAGAAGTCCAGGACGATGACTATGCCTGTTGAGCCGAAATTGCTGCACCATTTGGATATATGCTGCGCAGTCTAATTACAAATATAGTTAGTCAAGCTCGACAGAAAATAATGGACTTACCAGGGAATGTATCACACCACCGTGAACAATGGTAATGTTGAGCTCCTTGTATACCGCATTAAAATCAGCTGGGCATGAAGGAGAAGGACTTCATCTGGGATATTCCAGATATCATCATAACTCCCAGCCCACAACATGACAGTGGGGAGAAATTCTTTTGTCCAGCATTGGTCCACCTGCATCGTGGCAGGTAAGTCAACATTACGATAGGCGCTACGAGGTTTCATGCAGTCTGGCGTCGTATCCACGTTCAGCTGGTGTTTGATGGCAGGAGCACCGTGGGCACGTGCAGCGGATGGCTTAACCTTGACCTTTTTCTGAGCTGGCGGCTTGCTGTCAGCGACAGAAGTCACAACAGATACAGATGTCTGTACGAGTGTCAGAATGAAGGCTAGTAAGTTCAGTGTCCTTACCAAAGATGTTGTGCGCTGAACCCTCTCCTTCTTCACTACCACAGGTTCGGGCTCAGGAGCGTCATCGGAATCCTCAATCACATCTTCAAGATCCGGGCCAATGATGTCCATGGACCAGTCAGACACCATAGACTCCTCGTTGTCATCTACGGCCTCATCCACACAAGCGTTCTGCTTGAGGGGGTTGTCCACCTGTGTAAATGGAGCCTTAGGCTCCTGTGAGTATTCTTCGCATTCTACAAATGAAGATTCAAAATCATCATCTGACTCATACGCTACTGGAGTTGTAGGCTTGTTGAAGTCCAAGTTGTCATCAAATATGGAGGCAACCTGTGAAGCAAATTAGCGGATGCTGGTACTAATCATGGCCAATTAACTTGGATTTCCCTTTGCCTTGTGCGATAGTAGCCTCATGCTCCAATGTATCGTCGATGTCATCTGCAAAACTTCCGATCAGGACTTCTGCATCTGGAATTTGAGCGGGAGCCACAGGCTTTGGAATTGGGATCTGTGCATCAGAAGTTGGCGTAGTGGAGGCAGTGCCTTGTGAGAAAATTGATGTTGGAGGCACCCGAGTTGAAATGCTGAATGCCTGTGACAGCTCTGATTTTACGGGCTTGACATCTGATCTCCAGTCGGTCACTCGCCCACCTAAAGCAAATTTCTGGGTGGTGGGATTGATACTGGAAGTAAGATTAAGGAAATACAATGTTGATTCAGTGAGAAGTAACATCAGGGATGGTGTCATGGTGAGAGAAGGAAGCCTCACTGTGGTGTTGGTGTATCTTTCCCATCAGATACATGTGTCACAGGGTCACCACCTTCCACTTTCGATGATGCTTCGTTGATCTTGCTTTGCATGTTACTGATAGTGTCCCTTATCAATGGCTTTCCACCTTTCTTCATTACCCTCTTCTTCTTTGTTTCTGCAGTATCATCCTCCATGTTCTCGGCAGCCTCCTGGTTGCTGTCTGCCTCATCAGTGTCCATCATGCTGTCAGTATCCCCTACTACAGACTTTGTCGCCTTACGAGCCCTTGGCTTAGACTGAATGGGGGCCGCTTTTTTTGTGAGTATTCTTCCTGTGCCTGTTCCATCTCATTTTGCATACCAGCCAGGCGCTTCAGTCCCTTTTGGGTCTGCGCTTCCTGTGCTTCCTTTACTACCTTGATGGCAAGGTCATCGGTGTTATTTTGTGCCTTGGTATGCCTCTTAACCTGCACATTGAGCACTATCTGGCCAGGCCAGGTGGTTGCATTTGACGGATGGGTGCAACAGGGAGCATTTGTGGTAGACATCACCGGGGAAATGAGGTTACGACTTGGGAAGGATAATACTTTGTTGGAGTGAGAAAATAGCAAGGTGGGTTCAGAAAAACTCGTAAGCCCCCCAAACAAGGATCGACACACTAATCGGACCTTGTTACTTAGCATATTGAACTTAGTATTACACCATCCTCCTTCTCTTAATTTCTACAGCCAAGATGCCTACAAGTGCTTGCAGGAACCACAGCACTCACCAGATTCCATGTGGTTTCCTGTGGTGTGAATGCCACTTCAAGACTCAGGCAGGGCGTAAAAAGCACTGGAATACTTCGCACCCGATATTCAAATCAGCTTCTCCCACCAGGGTCTTGCATACTGCCACAGTCAAAGACGAGCCTGAAGAACCGCACAGTGATTTCCTCACAAGTCATGACGACTTCCATGCAGGTCACAACAGCTTCCCAGCAGGTCATGACAATTTCCCCACAGATTTATTTGATGTGATTCAGGCTCTGGATGATCCTGACAATCTGGACACAGAGTTTTGGGGGCCGGGTGATAGATTGTACCGCAACTATCATCCAAAACTAAATGGTACATTTCTTGAAGCTATTTCGACTGCTTGCAACTAACGCGAGTATTTATACAAGCTCATCATTGTGATGCGACAGGTCAATCCCTTGAAGATGGAACACCCCCAACACCACCTCCAAGCAGATTACCTGATGACTGGACTCCATACCAGGATCGTGTTGAGTTTGAGACTGCAGAATTCCTGTACACTCGCAACCAAATGTCCGCCCGGGGACATCAACATCTTACTGGATCTTTGGGCCACAACTCTCCTGAAACACAATGACAAGCCACCATTTGCAAACTGCCGTGATTTACATAAGACCATTGACAGTACAACCGGTGGGTGATGTCAAATGGCAATCCTTCAAGGTCCAGTATACGGGGGAGAAGCCAGCACACAATGTACCACCCTGGATGGATCAATCTCATGATGTCTGGTATCAAGACCCCCATGAGGTCATTCGGAACATGCTGGCAAACCCAGATTATGCAACAGAGATGGACTACCGGCCCTACCGTGAGTTCTCAAATGACGGCGATGCACGCCAATGGCAGGACTTCATGTCTGGTGACTGGGCTTGGAACCAAGCGGTATGTTCTCTTTCCTTGATTTATGTGGCTATTCACACCTACAATTTTCGGTAGGATATCATTTCCAAAGACCTGGATGCAACTGGCTCGACCTTTGTGCCGGTTATGCTCGGAAGTGACAAGACGACAGTTTCAGTGGCAACTGGCGCTCACGATTACTATCCCCTGTATGTATCAATCAGAAATGTTCATAACAACATCCGATGTGCGCATTGTGATGCCATTGCCATTATTGGCTTCCTAGCTATGCCAAAAAGTAATCATCATCCTACTATTATTATTCTGCACTAACTGCAGTTGAGCAGCCACGAAGGAGCACACCTCCTGCCCCCAATATCGGAAATATCACCGGCAACTGTTTCATTCGTCTATCTCGAAGATTCTTGAGAACCTAAGGCCTGGCATGACCAAACCAGAGGTTGTGCGCTTCGGCAATGGGCACTATCAGCATGTTATCTATGGGCTTGGACCATACATCGCAGATTATGAAGAACAGGTTCTATTAGCGTGTATAGTGCATTCTTAGTGCCCAAGGTATGTTCCTAGAAGTAATTTAAAATGACTTCTGCCTTACCGCTATTACAGGTGTATGTCACACCACAAAAATTTGGATGCCAAGTCATTGCATCGTAATCGTGACCATACAGAAGCACTCATTGAAGAAGTATCATCTACTGATCTGTGGGATGAATATGGGATCATCCGTGAACTCATCGTAAGTCACACATCTTGTAGTATTGCAGTTGAAATTTAATCCTTTATAGCCATTTACAAATGATTTCCCTCGAGCTGATACCAACTTATCGTGCCAGACCTCCTACATCAGCTGATTAAAGGAACCTTCAAGGATCATTTAGTTGAGTGGGTTGGAAAATATTTGCTCCACATGCACAGAAAGAAGGGAGCAGAGAAAATTCAAGATGAGATAGATCAAAGGTACGTCCTTTTGTGTTCATTTAATATTTCAAAGCTTATGCCATTGAAGGATCACTGTGGTTGCCTCATTCTCAGGTCTTCGACAGTTTCCCAGAAGGTCAAGGATTCAAACAATGGACCAGGGATGATTTGAAAGCACTTATGAAGGCAAGTTCAACTTATTTCTAGGATGATGCGACCGCCAGACTAACAACAGTTCATGTTTATCTACCTGCCATTGAAGGTCACATCCCAACGGATGTGATATGCACATTTCGTGCATTTCTTGAATTCTGTTATCTTGTCTGGCATAATATCATTACAGAATCTATGCTGGTTCAAATCCAGGAAGCCCTTGACCGATTCCATTATTACAGGAAGGTCTTTGAGTCCATAGGCGTCATACCTACATTCTCCCTCCCTCAACAACATTCCTGCTCCCATTATATCCTCCTTATCCGATTGTTTGGTGCACCCAATGGCCTGTGCTCCTCAATCACTGAGACAAAGCACATCAAAGCCGTCAAGGAACCATGGAGGCACTTGAGTTGCTACAAAGCCCTTGGCCAAATGCTGGTGGCAAACCAGTGTCTCGATAAACTTGCAGCTTCGTGTGTTGATTTCAAGAGCCGTGGGATGCTGGATGGCACCTGTCTTTCAGAAACACTTCGGGCACTAAGTGAGTGTTGTAGCGCTATCATCTTTATCATTTGCTTAAAACCTATACTAGAGTGTTTGTGATTAAATGGTATGCCTGATGCCAATCAGCCTGACCAACCCAATGAGAATAACATCATACTACTCCCTGACCTCGACATTACTATTCAGGGTGACAATGAAGAGGGCGATATTATTGATGGCCTAACACTGGTGCAGGCCCATGTTCAGTTGGCAAAGACACTCTGTAAGCAGCTCATATTTGACAGTCGATACCTTATATAATTTTCCTCATTGTGCAGAACGCAAACGCGCACGAACTATACCCGACTTATCTGCAGAACTCGCTATCCCCCATCTCTATAATGTCCTCCGCTGATTTATATTCGGACAAGTGAACCCAGATGACCAGCGCTCTCCCTCTGAAGTCCCGCTTGCAAGTTGTCCCCAATTTGATGGTAAAATACACGTTTTCAACTCTGCATCTTCGACATTCTATGCACCCAGCGATCATAGTGGGATTGGTGGCATGCACTGGGAATATATTCATGCCTGTCCTGTATGGAGAAATGAGGCACCCCAGTATGACTGTGTGTTTGAACACAGATGCAGGTGTCGAA
>NW_024541151.1:0-6676 GCF_016647625.1 Suillus subalutaceus
CCAAGCTCATCTGGAAAGGGTTACTGGCAGTGCTTGCTAGCGCCAGGGTGCTATTGGTACAAGGCACAAAGGTGAGTCATGGGGTTGAATCTTGGATGCAAAGCAAAAACTCACACTCGCTCACAGACAAGTTTACCACAGCATCCATGTTTGTCAGGGTGCTCGAGCCACAAAGCTGCTTTTTAATCACACTGTATTTGTGCACTGACAGACATAGATGTTGTTAAAGCCACAACGACTGCAGGAGGAATGGAAAATGCATGGCTCGTGCTAGGTTATATGGGATACATCAAGAGGAACAGTAGCTCTGATTCTGTTAGTGGCAGTTAGTATTAGGAAGAGGGCTGGCTTTTATATCCTGTAGAAAAAGTGTTTCTGGGAAGTACTTGGTACTTGGATCAGAATTTGTGCGCTGCCAGTGGACTTCTGGGTGACCTTAGGATGAGAGTATAGGCAGAACCAAGGTTTGCAGATAAATGATCAAGAGCATGTGAACTGGACATCTGAACATTCAACATGATACAACCTCTAGCACTTGGATTCCAGGACCCTATAAAGGGTGGCGAAACACTGATCATATAGTGACCTTTTATATTATTTGATAACGTGAAAGGCCACTTGCAGCAGAGCCTGCTATGATCGCACTCTGCAGTCATTATTGAACTTGATACTGCTATTACAATCATATGTTACAAATTCACCGTGCAGAAATATAATTAGCGAGACGAGTGCTACAAATGCACATGGATGGTGAAATTGAAGCGTTTTTTCTTCTTCTTCTCTGGTCGTTCAGTGCCACAAATATAATCAGACGAGTTGTGAAATGGAGGCGGTCAATCCATTTTTCTGTTCCTGTCCCTCTCTTGTGCTTCTGTTCATCCATGTGCTTGGTTTTCTTGGTGGGGTTGATCGTGACATCGAACATTGAGAAGCCTGCAATGGCTGAAACATCTTTTGACATGTCAGTGGAGGTCATGGAGATAAGTTAAGCCCTCAATGAACAGAGTCACACCCCTCAAATATTCGAACATAAGGTATCTGCTTCTGACACACATAGCCTAGATACTGGCAAGAACTCCCTCTACCCATCACCCAAATCACACAATATTGTACACAGCTGTGGAGTGATATCAATATTGGCCTGAACCTGAGGCCTGAACTTCGAGTACTGGATCCGACGCACGCACACATCGGCAATGAAGACTCTTGAAAGAGCGGTCCCACTACTTAACACTTGTCTGTGTGTACTAGTAATCCCCATCACTAACCGTCACACCATCAATTAGGGAGTAGAGGGAAGAAAAGTCAGGAATGTACTTTCTAAGAGAGAATTGATCCAGGGAGTATGGGGAGTTGAATGAGGTTAGCTTGCTTTTATATCCTAGTAGAAAAGGTGTTTTTGGAAAGTACTTGGCACTTGGATCAGAATGGTTGTGCTTGCTAATGGACTATAGGATTCAGGATGAGTATAGGCAGGACCGACGGTTGGCGATAAACATTCCAGAGATTGTAAACCATAGATGTGAACTTTTAGTACTAGGCTACAATATTACATTGTGGTTCAGAGACTCACCTCATGATAAGTAACAATGCTCAAAGTAGTGTCAAGCCTAGTCACACATGAAGCATCTGCTTCTAACACATAGCCTAGATGCCAAGAACTCCTCTAACCTGTCAGCCGAATCACACAGCTGGAGAGTGATATCAATATTTGCCCGAACATGAACTTCAAGTGTTGGACCCGACCGCATGGCATCAGTAATGAAGACAGTCAAAAGAGCGGTATTTCCTTGACTCTTGTCTGTGTGTACTAGTAATCCCTGCCACTGGCAGTCTCACCATAAATTAGTAGGGAGTAGAGGGGGGAAAAGGCTGGTAGGAACGTACTTTCCAAAAGACGAGTTGATCTCAAGAGTATGAGGAGCAGTAGGCTAGCCTACAATGACAATAAATGGGATTTTTGAAAAAACTGCATCCTTTCACTTTTCAGGACCCAATCGAACTTGGAAGCCAGAGGATGTCTGAGTCAGAAACTTTAAAGTCACTAAGTGTTTGTTCAACTTTGTTGGCATTGAGGTCGGGGTCTTTGTCAGGGTTCCACCTGATGTCGCCGCGAGAACTTTGAAGCATTTACTACACAACTCCCCAGTCACACTTGGCTGCAACATATTTACGTCCAAGTGCAATCCGCTATGCTGCACCAGAACCCATTTGATTGGACGATGTAGGTGGCCTGGACTTGGTCTTTTGGTTGTGTAATGTAAGTTGATATTTGGTCACAAAGTTCCCCTGACACATCAGAGGTTTGGACATTTTACCTCTTGCAAAATTTCAATCAAAAGCAGATCTAGACCTAGCCTGGAGTGCTCTGGAGTGCTCTACATTGCATTTCAATGTGATTTCACTAACGACAAAAAGTGGTAAAATGTTGAAACCTCCGCTGTGTGAGGACTGATTGAACAGATTCTCCCAGGACCCCCTTGGCCTGAGATCAATTCCAAGAGCATTGTGCCCAAAGGTCATGGACCACAACATCCAGATAGTCATCTTGCAATAATAGACTTTGATTGGAACTTCATCCAAGATGTCTGCAATCCAGACCCGAACTTCGACCTCTAGCAGATAAAGTACTTGACTTTGTCGTGCATAAGTTTCACTCTCCAGGTAAGCCTGCACAGTTTGTGGTGCTTTCCAACCATCCACTTATACAAGCTTCAAGACTCTTGCAGTAGACCACCTGATAATCCTCCCAACGATATGCAAGACAACTTCCCTGGAGCTTCCTGCATGATAGTTCTGGCAAACTTGGATACAGTAGAACAAATCCCTGACAGTCCACCACTCCACCCTGGTTGTGAACCGAATCTTTAAATCATCTTAGAGCCAACCTTCATATGTTCACACACAACATTCACATGTATGTATTTACATTTATAATTTTCGCCAGCTGTGGTCCACCTAACACACACCTGAATGGCACTCAACAATCAGCTTCTAATATTTTTTGGGCCGAGTGCATTGGAGCATGAAGTTTGCTCCCATGGACCTCTACACACTCTACCCGCATGCTACAATATGCAGTAAGTTGTCAGCAGAGTGCTTCTTGGTGCTTCTCATTAAAATCACATAGTCAATGACATAAATTATGACCATAGCACAACACACACTAAGGACAGAGCCCAAGAGGTGGCAGCGATGCAGGCGGCAGAATACTTGGATAGAGATAGTAGGGAATGTGCAGGGCAAGTAGCACAGATGGGGTGAACAGATGTATTGCAGTTACGATGATCTGATGAAGATCAAGAAGGCACGAACTCCCCAAACCAATCACATCTAGAGATATACATAGAACTAGTTTGCGAGTTCTCGGTATGTAGCATATGAAAGTGGGCCTAGGTATATGCTAACGCATGTACATGTAAATACACATGGATGATTTATCAAAGATGCATACCACCTCATATCACATCCGGCCCAGAAACCGCATACATCACCACACTAATCATACTGCAGCATGGTCACCTCCAGAGCATCCACGTCCACATCAAACGACAAATTCACACCGACTTTGCCCTCCTTGTCACCATCATCATCGATGTCGTTGGTCCAACTCAAGTGTTGAAGTTGGCGGGCTCTCAGGAGTCTGGATGACCTGCTTTGATATGGGAACAGGTTTCAGGTTGGGTTTCCTAAGTAGTTGAGGCATGAAAGACTGAAGTATAACTTGCCTTTGCATGTGAAGCTGCATAGGTGATTACATGGCAACATAGCATGATCGAGACGAAGGTAACATGGAATTGGGTGTTGTGTTGTGGGTGTATCTCCAGTGGTGGGACCTCATTGAGTTGTCGGGGCACCACAGCAGGGTGCACATGTCTCAGCGGGAGTATCTTCTCTGAAACAGCTGTGAATATGGAGGTGTATGTAGTTGCAAGAACTTTGGCTTTAACAATAGGCTCGTGGTTGCAGGGCTCAACAGTTTACTGATTGCATTTCCATAACAGAGGTGCAGAAGAAGAGGCAGACGAGATACTAAGCGCCTTCGTTAGAGGTCTTGCAGTCGAGGCGGCAGATGTCATGCAAGCCTCAACCCAGAACACATAGAAGGTATCCCACTGGTAGTAATATGCCCCAGCATGGCAAATTTTGTGTCTTCGACCTATTTGCTTAACTTGAAGTTCTTGTCCGCATCGCAAGACATCACATAGTATATGAAGTGATTACTCTGGACTTGGAGGTACATCATCCTTCATGGATGCAGTGACTGAATACCCACGGGACAGGACCACCTTAGTGGATTGCTTTTATCCCTGGAAGTGATTTCCTTGATGAAGCAGACAAAATGTAGATGAGAGCATACTTGGGAATGGTGTGGCAAAAGCAAGAAAGGCGCCATGTGGGCTGTGAGTACTTGAGTCGTAATGGACGTGCATTGACATAGCACATCCTAGTCCAATATATATTTGCACAGTGTTAATTACATAAAATTGGTGGTCACAAATGTGGTGCAAAAATCTGTACCCACTCAGACAGTCAAAAGACCACTGGTCGCTGTGATGGTAGCATTAATGGAAAAGGTGGATGCGCTGCCTAAGGATGAAAGAATTTATGTAAGACAGTCTGTATCACCATAAAATATTTTGACAATATCGGATGAGGCTCCTAGACTCGTAACCAGTCTGACTATGCATCAATTTGAGATGTGAGATTTTTTGATATAGTCAGACTGGTCGAACTCGGAGTGATTTGGCAGGCGAAGCGAGGAGTTTGAAATTTGGCAGGTGCTGGTCATGCCGCTTTCGGTAGTCATTGTATTTGGACAGTATTGACCATACAAAGTTCCTTCATTAGGGGAGCTCACACCTGGGAGCTTATGGTTTATGCTTATCTGTGCTTATGCTTACAACCCCCCAGTTTGTGCAGACGCAGATTATATAATACATAGTACTAAGTTACTGCTTGTCATCAATTAACAACTTGCAAGCAAAGATGGCATGAATTTCTCTCCATGAGCAGTACTAGTATCTACATGCATATATGTTGACAATGGTTCTCTGTAACCTGCAAATCCAGAATTATCATCCGAAGAGGCTGCGGTGCTCCTGGTCGAAGAACTACTAGCATTTCAATAGATGTAACATCAGCAAAACCCTAACCCTATGTGCAGCGTTGTGCAGCGCTGCACAGCAATCACAGTGTCACAGCGAGGTCCCCCCATGTACAGCGCTGCACACTACACAATTTCTCAATAAAACATAATTGTTAGCATACCATCTTGTTATATATATGTTTGTGACTACATTACACTCATTTTTACATAGAATAAGTACCTGTGTGGTGCTGCAGAGCCTTTACAAAAACTCTGTGTGACCTGTGATGCGCTGTGTGGCTGTGGCACTGTAGCCAAACCAGGGTTTTGCTGATGAACTAAATCTAAATATCTGTGAACTAAAACTAACCATAAAAGCATAAAAGCGAGTGTAAAGTGAGTGATAAAAGCAAGTGGTAAAAGGAGCCACATGATGGACAAGTGTATTGAAAGAGCGTTGAAAAATTAGAAGGGTATACAGTGGCCAGCCACGGGACTTAGGAATCATCTTCATCATCTTCATCCCAGTCGGACAATGCGCTGCTTTGCCTTGTCCAGAATATCCTGAGACAGCGCTGAGGAGATCCGAAAGTGAATATTACTTACTTACTTCTTGTCTCGCCTTCCCCAGTAAAAACAAGCCTGTTCTTGTCTTTCTCGACCTCTGACAGCAAGGTCCATGTCATATCCACGGACCAGTGGACATCGGGAATAGGAGGGGGTGGAAGGTCCTTCTTTCTCATGACGCTAACAAGACTCGGATGATCAATAATCCACTGGCAGAGCACTCGACATTGGCGGTCACAGCGCTCACCGACTATACTGGACGTGGCAGTGCATGTAGTGTATTTTGGTTAGTTTATACCCATGTACAAATCAGATAGTATTGGGGGGGTGTAAGCATAAGCACGGATAAGCATAAACTGTAAGCTCCCAGGTGTGAGCTCCCCTATTCGCATCGTACAAAGTATTGTATGCCTCTCACTGATCATAGCACATCGAGCAAGCAGTACTAAATGTTAACTAGGACAATCAAAATGATACAATTTCATGCATTATACCCACCCATAATGCAGCCTGAACCTTTGAGGCCCAAAGATGTCACCCCCAAACTACTCTTCTCATTTAATCTCGACACGTTGTTGACACTGGACAGAGCCCTTACAAGAAACTACTCCATTGCTACGTCGCATTCTTCTGTCAGCTATGCAGACGGTGCGAGCTGTGAAGGAGAACAAACATCAGAATGTTGATCGGACGTTGTGATCCTTGGGAAATAAGATCGAGTTGCAAGAAGACCTTGAGAACTTGCGGGTGTTGTGTCATTGAAAGGGCACTCGTAAAGTCCATCAGGCAATCTTCAAATCGCATCTCGAGCAGCGAGCGATAAATGTCATACGGAACTCATGGTTAAAACTTAACATATTATACAGTCTGAACGTTGAACGACAGTAGACGCATAGTTGTACTACATACGATCAAGTACCACCGGCACGACCGGCACCTGCTAAATTTCAAACTCCTCGCTTCGCCCTGCCACGCCACTCCAAGATGACCAGCCCATCTATGAGGCAAGCTGTCGATAGA
>NW_024541152.1:0-6570 GCF_016647625.1 Suillus subalutaceus
ATCATCTCCCTGCCATGTCTTCTCACTCTACTTCTGCGTCTTCCACTGCCGCTGCCAACCAGGCTCTCATAGCTCTTGTAGCCCGGCTCACTGAGATGGTTGAAGACGTTATCTGGTTGCCATCGCAAGAGGAAAAAATGGAGTTGAGCCGGAAGATTGCTCGCGAAGTGGTATGTTTCATTCTCTGTCAGTTGCTTTGATTGATACTATGGTCACACAGAATGACGCGATTGCGCCTATGGGAAGGAGGCTTCCTATGTCCCCCCTGGCCTGCTGTCACTTGCAGCAGAGATCTTCGCGCTCAGAGGCGCACCACACAATTGGTGGAAATACCGGATGGACCTCTTGGGCACAATCAGGACATGTGCATGAAGCACCCATTGTACAGTAAGACATTGGGTGATGTACCACCTATTGCGCCTGCAGCTCCTGGTGAGTGTCTTCCTCCTCATCCCACCGGTACTCACACCTAAGACTGCAATAGCAACTGCACCGGTACCTACGCCTGCACCTGCGCCCACACCTGCACCACCACCTGCTCCTGCTCGTGCCCCGGCACCTGTGCCACATGTCAGCATTCGCATGCCCAGACATGCAGCATCCGGTGCCTGCACCGGCAGGGCCGTCGAAAACACGGAAACATCGCCTCAGTACCAGCCCTCCTTTGCCTCGTGCCAACCAGTCCCAGAAGCCTGTCATCAAGTCGAAGGAGATCTTGTCCACACTGACACTGACACTGAGAAGGTGAAGGGGAAGGGGAAGGCCAAGGCACCGGAAGTTGACGGCGATGAGGATGACGACTTCATCATGTCGATGATCTTCCGGACATCGAGGTAAGTGTTTTTTCTTCGTAAATTCACATTACTAACACTGAAAACAGCCCCAGAAATCAACACGCAAGGCTGTCATCCCTGCAAAAAGCCGGCACACTGAAGGCAAGTCGGTTGGTTGTGAGTGAGGGCAATGAAGATAGATGAATTGGAGGAGGATGAAGAGGCACAAGGCAGATCAAAGGCAAGTTTTTTTCTTTATATTGCCGGTCCATCGCTGATCCTGGTACAGGCCACTGTACGACCAGGGAAGCGACAAAAACTGGTAGGATTTGCATGTAACTGCGAAGGTCGAATCCAGACTGACATTATTCCATAGTCCATCCAGTCCAAGGGCAAGGGCACCGGCAGGAAAGCCAAGGTCCAAGAACAGGTGAGTCTTCCAGTCACTGCTATGTTTTTACCATGCTGATTCCTCATAGCCCCCCACTGATGGTTCTCTGCCGCCTGTTGTGACAGATGCCGGGCGAAGAAGGTGGAGTGTTGCCCCTTTGACGAAGAAAGGCGATGTCGCCTCGACTTGCTCGTTGTGCCACCTCTGGAAGATGGCATGCATCCGGACCGATACAGCGAGCGCCACCATTGCCCCCACCACCAACACTGCACCCCCTGTGGCCGCAGTCACCACTCACTCTAAGACGACCCGTCCAAAGCCACCGGAAAAAAGATGGGGCAGAAATCTAATGCGAAAGGCAAGTCTTTTGCTTCCGGTTGCTTCTATTCTAATGCATGCTTGTAGACAAGACAATCCGGCAACCTAGTCCTATCCAAGAGGAAGACGAGAGCGTCCAGATGCTCGATGGCACTGTGGATGTGACGGGTGCCCAACAACAATCGGCCCCTTTGGCATCTGCAAACGATTTCCCTCCTGATCACTGGATCGAGCCCGACAATGACGAGTTGCCACCTCCACCTCCATCACCGGCCATGGCCTCAGAGGACGACATCCGGTTCTCACCATTACCTGTCGTTTACAGCCCCCCTCCCCTACCACGCCTTCCGGACCCAGTCAATCCACCCGGCACCCCCTTTCTCATGACCAGATGGAGGCCATGTTGGCCCAAATTTGTCTTGAGATGGAGGAACTTCGTACACGATCATTGGAAATCGACTTCCAGCAACTTCGCCTGGAGCGTCGAATGGACCTCACAGAGGCATCTGACAGCGCCATGTCGATGCAGATTGATCACATCAGCAGGATATGCATGCGCAGCGTGCACTCCTCTCTGAGTGCACCGCCGAAGTAAGAGGCATTGTCAGGTACCTCAGGGAGCAGAGATCCGGTCAAGCGACAGCATCAAGTCCACTGGCATTCAATCCACCCCCCATCACAGCTCCCAGCCCATCCATCAGTGCGTTTGCCCGCACTGTGACCAACAATGTCTTCACTCCGGATGTATCTTGGATGGGTGCCCAGACCGGTGGTGATATTTGGTGACACTGCAGATGGCTCACCGGTCGCAAGGCACAACCAGGTGTCATCCACCCCACCAACATCCCGCCATTGACAATGAGGGAATCCGGCTCTCGTTCCTCCGGTAGGGTCACCACCTGCGCAATCTCCTGATCTCCCAGTTGCCAGGCCATCAAGTGTGCCAGCTAATGCGCAGTCCATCTCAGGCTCCTTTGCCACGCCCGCGATATGGACCTCTGTCGCACCAAGGTCGATCAGTGAGTGCTAGATATCCATGCAAGCCTTCCGGTGATTGGACACAGTAAGACTAGCACATCATTCATGTTTTTGTATGTACTAGTCGTCTACATTGTGTTGTCAACCTTGCATGCTTTCAATCAATATGATTTGACTTGCATAATATGCATTCAGTAGTAAGAATGTTGTGGGACTGGATGGCACTCTGCCGGCTCATCTGTATAATCCATTTCACCACCTTCACCTCTATCACACAGCGCACCACCGGCTTAGCCATTTCATTCACTACCGGCCCATCTGTATCATACATTTCATCACCATCCCCCATTTAACACTACCGGCTCATCTGTATCATCCATTTCACCCCCATCCGGCTTGTCCGTTTAACACTACCGGCTCATCTGTATCATACATTTCATGTACTACCATCTCATCTGTATCATCCATTTCATCCCCATCAGGCTCATCCATTTCATTCACTACCCGGCTCATCTGTATCATCCATTCATGTACTACCGTCTCATCTGTATCATTCATGTCTCCCATCCGTATCATCCATTTCATCCCCATCTGGCTCATCTATTTCATGTACTACTGGCTCATCTGTATCATCCATTTCATGCCCCTCTGGCTCTTCCGGCCCATTCATTTAACACTTCCGTTCATCCATACCATCCATTTCACCTTCGCCTTCCATACCGGAAGAAATTTCCATCATCTACTGGATGGGATATCATCGAGCTTTACCCCCCGGCCCACTCTCTTCCGTTGAGCTTACCCCCCCCCCCCCCCCGGCCCACTCATCTTCCATTGAGCTTACCCCCCGGCCCATTTGTCTTCCATTGTGCCTCACATACTGGCCCACTCGTCCCCATCACACCTATATCCCTGGCCCGCTGGACTCTAGTGCACCCCATACCCCCGGCCCACCCGTCTCCATTGTACCCTGTACCCTTGGCCCACTCGTCCCCATCGCACACTGAATTCATTTATATTCATAGATATCCTATATAGTACATTCCTATACTACCGTCTACAAGATATACCACCGGCCCATTCGTTTGGAACAGGTACACACCACCCTCCGGCCCACTCGTCTATCATGGTACACTTATGGCCATGGGCCCACATGGGCTGGCCCGCCTCTATTGGTACATTGTCACCTTTAGCTGTCCGTCTAATACAGGTAAATTCACTGAAGGGGCTCGTGCCACAAGGTCTGCCTTCAATACAATGAGCGTTTGGAGTGTTTCAGCAATGGATGCGCTGTCATGCGCTTTTGGGAGAGTGAAGAGATGGTCGAGGTATTAGTTGAAGCGGATGGCCTTCTGGGAAGGTATTTCTTCTCTAAGGCAACCCACGCAACGTGTGGGTCATCTATGTCGCGTAGATAGACAAAGTCCTGTGCATCAATGGCCATGGACAGGGCACTTAGAGCCAGAAGGCGACGCTGCTTGTAGAGTTTCACCTGTTCATCATGTTTCTCCTTATGGATGATGTTTTGGTCAGCGTCTGTGAGAGGAGCCGGTGGTGATGGTTCTTTCTCATCCCCACTGACATATGACCACAGCCCAATACCGCCGGCCACATCTTAAAACCAGTTGCCCATTGGGAATAGTTAGAGCCGTCGAGGGTGAGCTTCTCGTGTGGTATTTCTCGGTCTTGGGAAGAGAGTCGGTAGAAGTCATTATGTGATAACAGGGGCCGAAGGCAGGAGTTGGTCGGCGAGAATATAGTCAGAGAAACAAGACGTCTAGTGGAAGAATGCCACTATCCTTTAGGCAGGGCTCATAACCTGTCAGAGAGGGAGAGCTAAGGTAGCGCGAGCCTCAGTCTATGGTAAAGAGACTAAATTACTAATGAACGAACCTAAGGTAGCACGAGCCTACAGGTAACCTAATGAGTATGTGACAAGAGCACACACCTCAGTCTGTGGTAAAGAGACTGAGGTGCAACGAAGGCTTTTGGCTGCCTTAAGTAAAGAGAGAAAATAAACGTAACCAGGTGAGTGACATGCAATGACAGGGGGAATATATATGTTTGACAGACATGATATTAGGATGACACCCGGGTTAGGATGATACCGGGTCGGGTGCTCTAATGGATCACCTCTCAATAGTTGATGTTCGTCGAGGGTTTATAGGCTACAAACTGCACCTGCGCCTACGGGGAACCATGCTGATGTTTCATCATTCGGTCTACATTGCACCTTCAACAGCTCAAGGTATGACTACTATGTACACTATCAGGCGCTAAAAAGTTGGCTGCCCTGCTCTACCCTGATCATTTGTCTTCATGCTGAGGTACCAGCATGCCAGAATTATATGACGGAGACCATCTCGTGCTGCTCGAACCTCAGTGGAGAAGTCCAACATACACAGTCCTGAACATCGTGCTGACTTCTACGCAGTCATCATGGGCATGTATCCCAAATACTGATGATGAGACGGGGCGCGAGAATAAATGGCGCAGTATCGTTGAAAAGCTGAGAGACTCATTGCTGGGGTCTACGTAGTACGAGCGCATGTTAGTTATCTCTGTATAACCCTTTGGAAGTATCATACCAGAATATGAGCCCATAATATAACCAATAAGATTTGGTTTGTCAAATTCCTAGCGGAGGTCGATGGATACGTTCACAACCCACTCGATGAAAGGGACCTACAGGGCAAAGTACAGGATATGATACCGAACGATCATAACCATATATGTATTAGCCCTCATTTGGGTTTCCCTCCGTTCCTTAAAGTGCCTCGCGAGGATGGCAGCCGCGAGAACAACTAGTAAGATGTCATAGCACACAATGGGGATCGAAGTATAGATTGCAGGCATAGGTCCTATGTTGAAGGAAAGAGTGCAATATTTGGCATGTCGAGTTATGATTTCTTTCACTGTGCAATGAGGCAGGGTCAGCTTGCAGCCAATTCATCCATAAAAATTCACCTGAGAACACCTTGTGTCGACTGTATAGATAGATGTCCGTCCCGATTGAGAGGGCGACAATGGGCAAGAATAATCCCACTAAAACATGAAGTAGGAGCTTGGATTGGTTGCATATAGCATAAAGACACCAGATGAGAATAGCTGCGGACGCAAGATTTAAATCCATAACAAGATGCGAGAATGTAAGTACTATATCATACCCTCCACAAACCAGAAATATACTGAAAATCCCCATTCAATTAGATCGATAAGACCGTAGCCTAATTCACCTTGATGAAAAGTGGATGCGCATCAGGTTGAAAACAATATACTTGCAGCTATAATGATACGAGAACAACAACTCTTGAGACTTGACTCTTGAGACGTATTTGGGACGTACGGCTAGGACGTGGGTCAGACCCAAACTCTCTAGATGGAAAGCATCGACACACTGACTGATTCAGGTATGTACAACAAACCTCCCCAGCGCTAGTCAGTTGATAATTGGTCGGGTAGGCATAGGGCTACACCACAGAAGCCGCACAGCCTGGTATGAGTGTCAGCAAAGGGCCGTGTCAAGGACCACGACGACGTACAGTGCCAGAAAAGACCAAAATATCGAACCTAGCGTAGCAAATAAAATATAATACAATGCATAAGCGCTTTCCGCATCCAAGCAGCAAAACTCACAATGAGGTACAGGCATGACATTAGCGACCACAGTCGTTTCTGGTGATCCAGTCAATCTCCGGCTGATATGGTTGTGCAGATCTAGGTTGAACACTGACCCAGACATAATCAACCTATGCTGGTAATAAGTACTCACCGCTAGAAGAGAAGACCATGACCTTGATTTACCTCTGTCTAACAGAAGAACTAGACGATCTTTCGTTCAGCAGCAGTGGTGACAAGGTTCCCGAAGGCCACTGACGGTACTCATATAACATCAGGGTAATGATTGGCACTGAAACCGATGTTCAGCACAATCACGATAGCCACAAGTCAGTTAAAATATGCTGACGAACCACCTGCACTGTTGTTCCAGCAGAGACCAGCGGCAACTTCTTGTTCTGACATGAGACTGCAGATCAATGGGACCTGAAGAGACTTATGGGCCGCTAATCGTTGATTACTGATATACTACGATCCTTATAAGGCGATAGGATT
>NW_024541153.1:0-6493 GCF_016647625.1 Suillus subalutaceus
AACACTTGGGACTCATTCACCCTGTATCTTGGATTGTGCATATATCTCACTCAAATCATATATTTAAGACTATCTAAATTCTGATGAATCCCTGAGATCTAGGGCTATCTGCATGTCAATGCCTGAAAGCATCGAGAGCCGACATCAAAAACATCGAAAGCATCGAACTTCTGATGCCAAAATTCAACTGGTATAGTATTTTGCTCATATCTCACTCAAATCACATCCGTTTGAGATGATCTAAATTCTGACAGGCACCTGAGAGCGTGGGCTATCTGGGTGTTAATACCCGAGAGCATCGGGGTACTACTTGGACTCACTCGGAACTCGGTCGGAACTCGGAACTCGGAACTCGGAACTCGGAACTCGGAACTCGGAACTCCGGCACTCAGCACTCGGCACTTGGTACTCAGCCCTCGGTAGTCAGTGTGTGGTATTTTGCATATATCTCACTCAAATTAATCTTTCAGACAATCTAAATTTTGCCACCCCTGAGATCGAGGGCTATCTACATGTTAATGCCCGAAAGCATCAAGACCCGACATCAAAAACATCGAAAGCATCAAACTTCCAATACTGAATTCACCCGGTATATAGTATTTTGCTCATATCTCAATGCGAGACAAAAGATTGGAAACAAAACTCAAAATTCGAAACTCGAAAGTACTGACTACCGAATACCAAGTACCGAGTACTGAATCTGGGTCTCGGTACTCGGTATTCGGTACTCGACACGATGCTCGAAACTCATAAAACTGTTTCGAATCACCGAGTACTGACTACCGAGTACCGAGTACCGAGTACCGAGTACCGAGTACCGAATCTCGGGTCTCGGTACTCGGTATTTGGTACTCGACACGATGCTCAAAACTCGTAAAACTGTTTCGAATCACCAAGTACTGACTACCGAGTGCCGAGACCCGAGATTCGGTACTCGGGACTCGGTACTCGAACAATGCTCGAAACTCATAAAACTGTTTTCGAATCACCGAGTACTGACTACTGAGTACCGAGTACCGAGTACCGAATCTCGGGTTCGGTACTCGGTATTCGGTACTCGACACGATGCTCAAAACTCATAAAACTGTTTCGAATCACCGAGTACTGACTACCGAGTACTGAGTACCGAATCTCGGGTCTCGGCACTCGGTAGTCAGTACTCGGTGATTCGAAACAGTTGTACGAGTTTTGAGCATTGTGTCGAGTACCGAGACCCGAGATTCGGTACTCGGTACTTGGTGGTCAGTACTCGGTGATTTGAAACAGTTTTACGAGTTTCGAGCATCGTGTCGAGTACCGAATACCGAGTACCGAGACCCGAGATTCAGTACTCAGTACTTGGTATTCGGTAGTCAGTACTTTCGAGTTTCGAATTTTGAGTTTTGTTTCCAATCTTTTGTCTCGCATGCCGAGTGCCGAATTCCGGGTGTCGGGGGTGTCAATACTCGGTTCTCAGTACTCGGTATCATCGGTGATTCGAGTCTCGAGACTTGTGACTCGTGATTTACAAATCGACATTTGAAACTTGTGATTTCTGAGAACAATGTGTATTATCTTATGTATTTCTGTACTCATTTCACCGACTACCGAGTGCCGAATCTGGGTCTTGGGTCTCGGTATTTCAAGACAACAAAAATGTATATCATCTTAAATTTGAATTTTCTTAACTCGAGCCTCGAAACTCGTAAAAATGTACAATACCTAGGCCTATCTGTCTATATGATATGTATCTGGGCCCACCCGTCTATCTAATACATAATTCACCTCACCCTTGGCCCACCTGTCTATCTAATATTACCCGACGTCGGCCCACCCATCTATGTAGAATTCCCCACGTCGGCCCACCCTTCTATCTAATATGACCCCACGTCGGCCCACCCGTCTATGTAATAAATAATTCCGCTCACCCTCGGCCCACCCGTCTATCTAATATACCCAACGTCGGCCCACCCATCTATGTAGAATTCCCCACGTCGGCCCACCCGTCTATCATATGACCCACGTCGGCCCACCCGTCTATTAATAAATAATTCCGCTCCCCTCGGCCACCCGTCTATCTAATATTACCCCACTCAGCCAACCCGTCTATGTAATAATAATTCCCCTCACCCTCGGCCCACCCGTCTATCTGATATTACCCCACGTCGGCCCACCCGTCTATCTAATAAATATTTCACCGCCCTCGGCCCATCCGTCTACAAAATAATACTAATACGTCGGCCACACGTCATATAATATATTTGCTATACATCTCTCCTCAGGTCTATAATATATGTCAATCCTACTCTATACATATTACCCACATGGCCCACCCATCTCCATAATATTTCTCCCGGCCCATCCGCTATCATCGATGATATAATAACATTAGCATAGAGGGCCCACCCGTCTCCATCGGAAATAATATGCCTCCCAGCCCACCCGTCAACATCGGGAATATACATATAACATCGGCCCATAATCCGCTGGCCCGTATTACACGGGATATTATGTAGGTCGGGTGACCCGTATAATACGGGATTTGTCACTGAAGGGGCTCCGTACTCAAGTAGTATCGGATCCGAAGGGCTTCGGCCTCAGCTCGTGCGCTGTGCCCCTTTCCCGAGTCTTGCCCCTTATTTCAGAGAGCTAAAGTATCGGTTATAGAGTAACGGCCATCCGGATCGGATCCGGACTAGAAACTAACGGGTGAGGACTGTCCGAAGACAGAGGCGGATATGTAGACTATAGGAATCTATCCTAAGTCTTGGAGTAGACAAGAGTAGCGTACTCAAGTCCGGATGGATAACGGAGGGACTCAGAGTCCAGACGGAATGAGTGCAATCTAAGATGATATTCGAACTGATCTACTACAGCGCATATACAAAGGTTTATATACTACGGATATAAACGGAATGATCCATAAGCAAGGTGCGAGGCTATGTACGAAAGTATAAGCAAAGTCTAAGTGGAGCGTATTGGTAAGTTGGATGGATCACGAATCATGAACCGGGAATGAAGTACAAGTAAAAGCGGATTCGTAAGTGTAGCGGATCAGTAAGCAAAGCGGAAGTAAAGGATAACCGGTATACCGGTGTACAGGATACCGAAAGGAGATGAACGATAGTTAGAGTTATATAGAAATGAAAAAATGAAATAAGAATCAAAGCGGATCTGTGGACCGGACGATGGATATGTTCATCGGATCTGGATCGGATCTGAGATCCAGATCATCGGATCTGTAACCGGATATATGGTATATGACAACATGGCAAAAAACTTTCAAGGCATGCAAGTACATACATAAAGAGGGTAAAGAGCTGCCGGGCGACCCTACAGAACTATACCCTATGAAAGCCAAAACATCCGATGTCTCAGGGCAATTTTTAAGGACGAACTGTTTGAGTGCATGAGTGAGTCTTAGATATTGAAGTGAAGAAGAAAATAACTTACTGAGAAGGTAAACAATGCATCCTCTTGAAAGAGAATGGAGTCGAAGAAGGGTGCAGCATTGTCTGAATTGAAGAGGAAAAGCATTGATATCTAGGTAGTCAAGAATGAAATAATGCATTTTATAACCACCTATTTGTGAAATTTTAGCGAGTGCCATTGTAGTGCCATCTGATTAGATGTAAACACATGCCATGGTGCATCATGGATGCATAGAATAGTACATAGAATGAACTGTGCCATCGCAGTGCCATTGACTTAGATGCCAAAATGCTAAAAACTTATTATGTGGGGTTGCATGTCGCTAATTCTCATAATCTAAATCTACATCGCTATCGTACATTTCATCAAATTGTTCCAACAATGATTCATTGCTGGCACCAAACCACTCCCCGATGTCTTCCATGACTCCCACTCTTGAAGTACCATCGTCTCCCTCTTCAGATTCACTGTCATATTCCTGGACATCTCCTTTGATGTCCGTGAGGCCTGCGGGGATGACCTGTACTGTGCCCCTCCTGGCTGGAGGTCAGGAGACAGCCACGATGGTGAGAGTAGACATGTCCAACCCCAAGACCAAAATGAAACTGCATCAGCATGTCACAATCAATGAACCTAGATCCATGAGTTTCGATATTGTTATACAATAATGATTCCCCGACTCACTGATTGACTAAGTATTCGCGCCAATCATGATTATCTTCTGCACACGCTGACATACCCAATCCTTCTGGGTGTCTTGCCCTTCGTGAAAGACGGTATTATGTGGCATCACCTCAAGACATCTCCTGGATCAAGGAAGTTGAACAAATACTCATCCGCCATGGGCGGAAATCTAAGTCAATCTAGGGCTGAGGTCTCCCAGGCAGAGACCTGATCCAGGGTTCATACCAACGAACCCATAGGAACTCCATTCAAAGTGGAGTGTAGTTGACCATGCCGCTTCTGATATAGATAACATCAGCATGATATATACTGAGTACCTTACCATATATAAATCTATGACTTGATGCCCCACATTGTTGGGGGCACGGAGAACCATCACATTGCAGTGGGACATTTTGGGGTTTATAATGTCTTGGGCTCTGCAAACATCGTATGTAGTATAGTTGAACCTGGTGATGTTGTGGTGGTACATCCGATCATCCTTAAATATGACCATATTGATGTTGTTCTCTCCTCCTGCTCCTCAAGCACCGTGAATTCGATTCAGCAGATGAAACTTCAGCTTCACAACAAAATTCTGCAAGAGCGTGTTAGAGTTGTTTGCGCTTGATAATTGGACTTACCTTGATCGCCGAATCACCAGCATAGCTGATTAGATATGATCCTATGTGAACAGGGCACTTTCGCGTTGCACCAATGTGATGGTGGACATGCGGGCTTCTGGCTAATTTGGCGATTTTGGTGTGGGGACGATGAACAATTTTGTCACCTATGTGATGAATGCGAGTCTGACATTGTGATCTGGGTGAGCTGTTTGACAAATAATTTGCGATCCGTCCGGCAATATCTGGATTTGGGATAACAGTGCTCGAGTTCACCCTGCAGTAGTAAGTGAGTTATATGCAGAAATTCAAATTTAGGGGATGTACAGGTTCGGAGCTGTATGAATTGGATGTGCCATATTGACAGATTGTAGATACATAGTCACCCAAAGCGTGGAACTTGTATGTCTGGAAGTTGAACATTTTTGTGCGCTGCATATTTTGGCGTGATGTCTGTGACTCTACCGCCTCCCCTTGCTCTAACACACTAGATCTATGTTTACCTTTCTGTCCTCCCGCATTTTTGCTGCTTGCTTTGCATTGCGTCGGGCATGAGCCTCGACCTCCTGATGAAGTTCGCGAGTTATGTAAGCCCAGCAAACCATTGCCTTGAAGTTGCGGAATTGTTGGCCGACTGCCGAAGTGACTTGATCCATGATATCAAGTGTCCAATCAGAATGCATTTGGAGCTTGGTGAGCCCATGCCAATGTGCCATGGTATATAGCAACTGCAGAATGGATGAATTGTGCGGTTCAGGGAGTAGGCTGTCAAAGACAGGGATAGAGCACTCAAGATCGCGTTATGCGTAATTCAACTTCAATGACAATGGGAACATACCTGAAGGAGGTCTTCGAAGTTTCGAGCGAGCTGCCATATGTTTCATCCCAGATGAGTTGGCTGAAAATTTTCTGATAGTAGCCATGCCAAACATAGGAATTTGCCTGTATCTGGTGGTGACAAAGTCAGTGAATGGGTAATGCGTGGTCATGCAACGTACCTCCAGTCCAGCTCATGAATAAGAGCCCTATCTTGCGCTGTAATGATTTGTAATAAATGAATAAAAAGCATCTTCCAGACATCGATCTTGAACTCATGCAAGAGATCTACCACAAGTGCACAAAAAATATCGAAACCCAGAGGACCGAGTGATCTAAGAATGTGTTCTATTGAATGGTTAGTGAGTGTCAGGGATGCAAGTCAAACTGCACCAAGGTTGGAACCCAAGACTGCGACTTCAGAATTTGCTCGACCGGTGCACTGCTGACTGCAAAGTTCTTTTCATAGATCAGAGACCGCGCAGTGTTTACCTTAGTTTTTCGTTCATCATTGCTGCATGCTAAGGTTTTGCGCTGTTTCTATCCTGAGGCCTGCCCAGGTTTTGTATGCGCTCTTTAGGTTTCAAGCAACGCAGACATGGACAGCCTCCGAGATTGCAGATAGTGGCTACAAGGACTCTGGTGAAATCTGAATTAATAACATTGACAATCAGATAGGAGTTCACATACTTTTTGGGATAATCTGCCGAGTAAGTAAAGATTCTGGGGTAGAATCTGTGTGTGATGCCATCACAGCAAAGGATCACAATCCCATGCTCGTACACCTCCAAGAATTCATCGTCCAGAAAGATGTTCCACTGCTCATGAAATAATTCCCTGTGACAATGAGTCAAACACTCGCTAGTCAAGCCTTTCCCACCTGTAAAATCCTTAAACAAGTCTGGAAGCTGCAAGTGCAATGTTAATATCTCATACAGCCAGACACTGAAGAGACGCACCGTCTCGAAATATGCAATGTG
>NW_024541154.1:0-6466 GCF_016647625.1 Suillus subalutaceus
ATTAAATTCACAGTGCAAATTTTGAAGGAATTCCCCCTGGTATGATGAACTCATCGACATCATGGGGGGAATCCAGCAATATCCCTCAAGACAGTCTCGTCACACCTGGTAGTAGACCATGCAGCAAAATATTTCTCCATCTCACGTACCACCGGCAGCTTGTATTCCAACAGTCTGGGCTCTGGAAGCGCTCAGTTTAGCGCCCAGCCTTTCTCTCCTCAGCTTCCTCCCACTGGCGCTCAGCCATACTCTCCTCAGCTTCCCCCCTCAGCTTCTCAGCCTTACCCGCCCTCTTACCCTCAACCTTACCCGCCCTCTGACCCTCAACCTTACCCGCCCTCGGGCGCTCAGCCCCATGGCAGTCAATACGCGTTTGGCCATGCCCCTCATAGCCAGTACCCACATCACCACCAGTCTGGCACACTCCCCGCACGCTCTCACAACGACCCCAACTCGCTTCTCAATGATGATGATGACGACATGCCGAATTATTTCAGTCCTCTCAATCACGACGACGACATGGACTTTCATTCGAAGATCTACTGAAGCCGACTCCCCCCCTGCGACGTGATTACTGCGATGACCCTCACACTATTATTCTCGACAGTCTGCCAAGGTCTGCACGCGCTGCATCCAAACGTCCAGCTCCTCCGTTGTCCCCTTCACCCCCCATTACCCCTCCACCTCAATCTCAATGATCCGAATTCATGCAGCCATGCACATCACAGACATCTCACCGGGACAGTCGTGCATCCTGTGGGATGTCTGATCCACAACAGCGCCCTAGCACAGGGTTGGTCAAAGTGTCCTCTCGCTGCTCTTCAGGCTCTTCGCACTCGAAGCCTGTGTCGGCGTCGTCAGCACCTGCATCAATGTCAATGACATCACCAGCCAATTCCGCGTCAGCATCCGCAGGAAAAACGAGGCAGGGGAAGAAGCAGCGGTCTGACCTTCAGATTCAGGTTGACGCACTCTCTGACGAGATCAAGAGTGCGCAGTCAGACTGTGTCACTCGGGACAAACTCAAGAACGAGCGCTACTAGGCATTAGCACGGGTACGGGTAACCTGCAGCGGTGTAGAGACTCGCGTTTCTGCAGGCACATATGGGCTCATTTTACGAATTCTGACAACTGGCCTTCATGGCACAACTCGCACCATCATCCACTATGACTTTCCCTATAGAGCGCACCACTTTCCCGCGGAACGCGCCATAGGCGCGACACTTTCCCGCACAACGCGCAGTATTCCCGCGTGCGTGCCTTGCGCGCTTTCTCGCGCTTAAGCGCACTATGTCGCACAGCATCCAGGAGCATCCATCCATCGTCCAACCAGTCCCTCGGTATGTCCCTTTTCGTTATCTGACCATATTTAGCATATTACACTTCCCATTTCGTTATGCACCCTTACTTTACATCACCTTACCCTCACTTACATACTTAGAGCGCTCCCTATTCGGCTCCGAGCCCTGGGAGAGCGCTTAGGTAGAACTTACATACACTCATGTTCGTTTTACACCCCAACTAATTCCACCTTACCTTCCTACCACTCAGTATCTATCATCAGTTAGTTCCATGCAATGCATGTGTCCATCATCATTTTGAAGCCCTAGCATCAGTCTATAGCTAGTGGGCACTATCAGTATCCGTCTAGATCCGCACTTTCCCCTCTTATCAGTCCCAGTATCCGTCTTCTACACTTGTGCACTGCTTGCACTACCTTCCCGCGCTCCGCGCACCTTCGCACTTCACTTTCCCACGCACGCCTTCAGCGCATTTCTTGCGCTTTCACCACCATTCACCAGGGTTGTTCAGCATCATTTCATGGATCCTTGCTTTCCTTGCTTCCCCTTTAGGGTCGAACGTTCTTGCATTCTGCGAGTATAGCAGCTAGGCAGAGCTGAGACTCACTTATACTGGCTGAGCACTTTTCTTATATGTGCCTGCCAGGTTGTGATACCCACAGCGGTGTAGAGACTCGATCCTGAGTAGCCTCACAATGGCATATATTGCACTGTAGGTCGAGTCTACAATACTATGCATGCAACGCGACACTAGCGCGATAAACGCGACGTTCGCACGACGCGCGCGACATAGGCGACACTTTCGCGACATAGGCGACACTTGCGCAACTTGCGCGCACTTTAGGCGAATTTTCCCGCGCCTAAGCGCCATAGGGCGCCTGACTTCCCACTGTGTTTTCCCATGTCCAACCAAGTTCCCAGGTATGCATTTCTCCATTTATCATTTATTTCAACATCGTACCATGTTTATTTTCACTTGGTACACATTTTTCATTACACATTTTTTACTTTACACAACACACATTACCACGGACCACCATCATCATAGACAGTCACCATCTCCGAGTTTGTATTATGTTTTGAATAAATCATCGCAAGCCCTAGTAGCAGTTAGCTCTAGTGGCCATATCCGCATCAGTTGTCTTATCAGCATCTCAGTACACGTCTTACCATCTCACTATCGCTTGCATACCGCTTTCACCCAGTTCCGCTTTTCGACGCGCGACTTTCCCGCGCTTCGCGCGCCTATAGCGCCTTTGTTCCTGCGCTTTCGCCTTATCACGCGCTTTGCGCATTCCCCCTAGAGTTGACCAGTGGATATTTGCTTTCTCCACTTCCCCTAAGGGACGAACATATCGCACTCATATTTTCCTCCCTTCAACAATTATATCAGCTGCACCCTCAGCTGAGTTGAAGATCCTTCAGCGGGTCACAGGTATGGGTACTGGCGGGTACGGGTGCAGGTTGGGATTTTGAGACCTGTGACCTGCGTACCCATCACTTCCATATATGGTTGTCTGCTGCGGCAACTGCCATAGTCTGCGGTAAGGTGCGCATTAACTACTTACATGAGTCTAGACTACTACTATCAATTGTCCATCTTGTGATACCGCCAATGCCCACACCCTGCTATTCTCCTCCATCTTCTTCGACATAACACCTGTCTTCATCCTCCCACTTCTCGCAACGAGGCAATGACGAAGACCTGGATCAGGCTATCGCACTTCACAGGGAAGTGCTGGCTTTGCGCCCGGTCGGTCACCCAGATCGGTCCATGTCATTAAATAACCTTGCCGGTCAACTCTCCTTCTGCTTCTCGCACCAAGGCAATGACAAAGACTTGTATCAGGCCATCACACTTCAGAGGGAAGCGCTGGCTGTGCACCTGGTTGGTCACACAGATTGGTCCTTGTCATTAAATGACCTTGGGAATCAACTCTCCTCCTGCTTTCAGCACCGAGGCAATAGAGAAGACCTCGACGAGTCATGAGAGAACCTATGCTGTGCATTGACTCTGTTGACGCAACATGATCCTCGTCAATTAGATGATACTAAATGTCAGGCACTCCATACTCAACATTCGGGTTTCGGGTCTTGATAGTCGGGACTCAATATTCGATTTCACCGACTACCGAGTACCGGGTTTCGGGTTTCGGTACAGGGTACCCGGTACTTGATAGTCGGGACTCGATATTCAATTTCACCGACTACCGAGTACCGGGTTTCGGGGTTCGGTACACGGTACCCGGTACTCGGTGATTCAAGAAAACAACTCCCAAAATTGATGAGTGTCATGTTTTGAGTTTTGTTTCGATTTGTTTCGAGTGTCGAATCTCGGGCTTCGGGCTTCGTGTTTCGGGTCTCGATAATAGGGACTCGATACTCGATGGTCGGCACTCACATCTCGGGCTTCGGGAGTCGATTGTCGGGACTCGGGTTTCAAGACTCGGTAGTCGGGACTCGATAGTGCGGATTCGGGTTTCAAGACTCGGTACCCGGTACTCGGGTTTCGGTACTCGGTGATTCAAGAAAGTGTCGTGGTGTTTGGAGTTTTGATTTGTTTCGTGTCGAATCTCGGGCTTCGGGCTGCTTGGGTTTTGGGTCTCGATATTGGGGACTCGATACTCGATGGTCGGCACTCAAATCTCGGGCTTCGGGAGTCGATTGTCAGGACTCGGGTTTCAAGACTCGATTGTCGGGACTCGATGGTTGGGACTCGATGGTTGGGACTCGATAGTCGGGCTGTGGGACTCGATTGTCAGGACTCGGTGGGGACTCAAAACTCGCAACTCATAGCAATGTTCGAGTTTCAAGTCTCGTCTCGAATCTTGGGCTTCGGGACTGGATATCCGGGACTCTATGTTTGGGACTCAATATTTGGAACTCAAGATATCTGGATCTCGATACTCGATATTTGGTATGCAGGACTCAGCATATAGCAATAGGTCAGATATTCGAAAGTCAGTATGTAATTTTCAGTACTTATTTCATCATGTACAGAATTTAGACATCAACATTCTGAACTGAAGGACTAGAACTACTCTGGTCCCCTTGGGTTCAATTTGGTTAGGACGGCGGTTGTACATCTGAATCTCTGCCATCTTTTCACGGATGCCAGCTTGTTGATCCTCAATCACTGTCAGGAGGCGTTCCCTCATCCACCTCAGTGCCTTCAGCGTTGCAACCGAGCTTTCATCCACCTGCTCGGGAACAACAAGACGTTCGTCCTCAACGCCAGACTAGAAAGGATTAGTCATCACTCAAGGAAATTCTGTAAAAGTCTTACTAGCCAATGCTGGTAGTGACAGACACAATTAGCGAATACCTGATCCCATGGCCATAATTCGTTCGGGATGGCAGTTGATCCGGTCCACCATGGAGTACCATAGGTGGATACAATGCGGGAGGGATCCCCCAGATCTGCAACATCTTGAAACTGGCATAGGTGGGATGAAAAGATGTGGTCCGGAACCATGTTCCAGGCGAGCTCCGGAATCAACTGAAGAATATGAGCAACCGGGCTCGGAACAACCGAAATGATGTTCCTTGCAGCTGAGTACTGCAGGATGGGAGTCACAAAGTCTGTTGGAAATGTCAGCATCGACCACCACAGTCATCAGCCTCTTACAGCTATCTCCCATTGCAGCCCGGCTTTAAAGTGCGTGATCCGAAGTAGCAGATGGCTCCTGGGTGTGGGCAGCCTCCATCTGATATTGAGAGATGGACGCTCGGATGCAAGATGCAGCCATTGACATTGTAGCTGCAATATCTGCCTGAGTGAGTGTGAGGGGTCGGAACCCATTGCCGGACGTCTGAGAATTAGAAGGGGATGTTGGGGGAGTATGCAATACAGACATGGTTAATGCAGGATTATGAAGCTGGAAATGACAATGACAATGGCAGTTGGTTCGGAGGTCAAGATATGAGCCACTGGTTGACTGATAAAAATTTTGAAACTCCGACATGGGTCGACCCGGCCAATTCCCGGGACTAAAATGTTGGGGTCAAAGTAGCTGTTTCATATCGTTGGTTAAAAAATTTCATTCATCTCGAGCATCTATAAACCCGGTCTTCAGGTCTTGAATGCTGCCTGGGCATCCTGTGCCAGCAATGAATACATTTGGGATTGCCTTCCCGAGTAGCATGCATGACCCGGAAGGTGTTTCACCAATGATTCCCGCATCCTGTCACCCATTGGGTTGCTTTCCACAAGAAAAAGTTACATGTCCAATCCATCTCCAATTGGACCAACATCATTTTCTTCCTTCCATCGATCCCGTAGTGCCTTTGCCCGGAGCCAATGAACTCGGTAAACTTCGGATGACTCTGTCAGCTGAGCGCGGGACACATCAAGCATGCCCAAACTCACATTCCTCATTCCACGAGTGATTGGGACCCCCAAGGTCGACTTCGACTGACCAGAACCAAGCGAGGGACTCGTTTCGCTGACCTCGGGCATTTGGATCGCCGACGGCAGTGCTGATTTGAGCTGCTCTCGAAGCAGGGGTTTGTATTTCTGAACCTGGTCTTGCCCTGGCTCCAGTTGCATCATTTGCTTCCTCGTCTTCGTATATATACTGGCATGGAGGGACACCGCCTGCTGCACCGACGTCACCTGGGACCAAGCTCGAGTTTTCAGGGCCTGGATTTGGCTTGCCTAACTGTTGTTCGAAACAGAATCGCCTTGTTGCACAAGTGAATTCGGAGGTTGTGAAGGGAGTCATTGGCCTGCCCTTCACGAAGAGACATCTCCAGCGGAATGAGATCGTCTGCCATACAGCGTCTGCATCGATCTACCCCGAGGTTTGATGGCAATGGGATTACAGTGAGCTCAGGGGAGTTTGCCCATGTGTCAGATGTCTCGGTGAAGTCTGCCAAGTCATCATCGAGATCATCAAGAATGTCCAAGTACAAGTCTTCAGGATCATCATCTGCATCAAATCCCTCTCCGAGATGCGTAATAGCAGACCGAGTGAATCCATCTATCTGGCCTTGGAGACGATCGCGTTGCCGGGCGATGTCTAACTTCTGTGTCTCGGTAGTTCTTCTACCAATCCTTCGGACCTCGATGAGCATGCGATTTGAGCCTCTTCAATTGCCAACCCCATTGATATCCATTCGTCGCCACAGACCTGCGAGCAGGTGCTGCATTTCGGGCATTACCC
>NW_024541155.1:0-6415 GCF_016647625.1 Suillus subalutaceus
ATCTATGTAGAATTCCCCACGTCGGCCCACCCGTCTATGTCATAAATAATTCCGCTCACCCTCGGCCCACCGTCTATCTAATATTACCCGACGTCGGCCCACCCCATCTATGTAGAATTCCCCACGTCGGCCCACCCGTCTATGTCATAAATAATTCCACTCACCCTCGGCCCACCCGTCTATCTGATATTACCCCACGTCGGCCCACCCGTCTATCTAATAACATAACTCACCTCACCCTCAGCCCACCCGTTCTATCTAATATTACCCCACATCGGCCAACCCGTCTATGTAATAAATAATTCCCCTCACCCTCGGCCCCACCGTCTATCTGATATTACCCCACGTCGGCCCACCCGTCTATCTAATAAATATTTCACCACTCCCTCGGCCATCCGTCTACAAAATAATACTAATACGTCGGCCCACACGTCTATATAATACTATTTGCTATACATCTCTCCTCAGGTCTATAATATATGTCAATCCTACTCTACATATTACCCCACATGGGCCCACCCATCTCCATAATAATATTTCTCCCGGCCCATCCGCTATCGTCGATGATATATATAACATCAGCATAGATGGGCCCACCCGTCTCCATCGGAAATAATATGCCTCCCGGCCCACCCGTCAACATCGGGAATATACATAACATCGGCCCATAATCCGCTGGCCCGTATTACACGGGATATTATGTAGGTCGGGTGACCCGTATAATACGGGATTTGTCACTGAAGGGGCTCTTCGAACAGGTTCAAGACAGACCAAGCAGTGTCGAATGGAGAACAGGACCAAGGGTTCGGTTCACCAGGTCCCTCGAACACCGGACTGAACCCACGGTCCGGTCCACCAAAGGTTCGGTCCGAACCGAGGTCCAGGACTGAACTTCTGCATCACTAAGGGAGAGGCTGAGGACACTTAGTGTACTCTGCTACCTTTGTTTATATGTTGTACATATCCCAAGCATCTTTAGTAGTCCAGATGTATATATGAAAATGTGCCTTCGAGATGACCATGTTAACATGAGCTATGTGAGCTCGCTGTGTGAGACAGTGTCCATGAAGGTTTGGGTGGCAGGCAGACTTAGCCGAATGTCAGTAATATTAACTACGTCAGCGTTGACGTGTCCATGCTTACTTACCCAACTATGCAACACTCTGGTCATTAGAGGTCAGGCTTTATTGAATAGATATTGAAGGAGGCTTGCGGGTGCTGAATTTGCGTCGTTTTAGAGGTGCTAACCCTATCTATTAGCACTACTAATTACAGGGATTACGTGGGAGTCACAGGTGTCTCTCGATCATGAAATTTTTATACGATAATGAGTGACGCGTCTTTCCTCTATAAGGCCAAACATAACAATAGTGGGAATCAATGTAGTTTTCTAAACTCGCTAAAGCGCTCGGTAAAGAACCGGTTAAGCGTTCTAGCACAGCCAACAACGATGGAGTCGGCCAGCATCAAGTATCGGAGCTCAAATACCAATGCCTGCTGTCCGCCAACGTGTCCGCCGTTCTGCAAGGCTTCAAGCAGACGCTCGAAGTCGCCCAAAGGCGATGGAGTTACCCCCCCATCCATCCACATCCCGTGGAAGAGGGAAGGCTCGAGGACGTGGGTCCAATCCCACTCATAATCAGGCTCCTAGGCCTGCCGGACCGAAGATAATCGTCCATTGGACCAAACCTTCAGATCTCCACCGCACAGACACTCTGGTGCGGCATCTTTCCACTAATTCTGCAGATGCTCGCGTACTATTCTACGAGGGGAAAAAAACCGCTGCTTCTAACAATGATGAGCGTCCTTCTGGAAAGGACAAAGGGGAAATCCATCGGTTCTTGGCGAAACTGATCTTTGAGAAGGACTCGGATTATTCGGCGGCATATGCTGAGGACCCAAAGAAATTTGACGTTGCGGTGGGCAACCGCATTGTATCGTAAGTGGTTTCTATCACTCAGATGACTGTAGCTACTTATTTAATTCTACAAAGTCTTAAGAAGTCGTTCAAGGAGCAACTCAACAAATTCAACAAGACCGGTGCTGGTGTCACCCCCCTTGACGAAAACGCAGCAGCTAATCTACACAGTAAGTGTTTGTTTTTTCACCGTTGTTTCTTATTTTATTTTATTTTATTTTAAGAACAAGTACTGCTCGAGTTCCCGTGGTACGACCAACTCCACCCCATCCTGTTTTCTAACCCGACGTGTGGCGCTAAAATTTTCACCTCCCAGCTGGGAGTCGACCATGCCGGGGACTTCTATGCACTTATTCATCCACGTGGGGGGGCTGGTCCCTCCACGAACACAGAGCCTCCTGGCCCTCAACTCCTTCAACCGGACCCTCACCTCCTTCAACCGACCCCTCACCTCCTTCCCCCAAACCCTCAGCTCCCTCCCCCAAACCCTCAGCTCCCTCCCCCAAACCCTCAGCCCCCTCTCCAAGACTCTCAGCTCCCTCTGCCAAACCAACTTGACACTGGCGCTCAGCGCAGTCCCCCAGCTTACCTTCCCCCTTCACATCACCCCCCTCCTCATTTCACTGGCACCGGGGGCAGTCCAGTTGATGACCCAGATGGTGACCTCTATGATGACCCTTACGCCGATGACAACGGCCCTCTCTCTGCTCCCTTGGGAACACACTGGATGTGTTAGACGGAGACGTCAACATGTACAATGACGACGACGATGACGATGGGGTGGAGTACAACTCCTCCCGGCGTCGTGTCGTCAGCAGTCCCCCCAAAGTGGTGGGACACAAACGGCAATACACAGCCTCTCCTTCTCCCCCTCCTGTCCAAACTAACGCCTTCGTTCTCCCACGGAAGCCCCAGACACCGGCATACCATAGTCGCGTGGCGTTTGGCTCTGCCTCACCTGGCAGCCAAGCACCACGTAGACCTCCATCATTTGCTTCATCGTCGGGGATATCCCACAGCCACTCCACTCCCTCATCCACAGCATCCTCGTCCTATCAATCGACCGACTATCGCATTTCGCCGACAGCATCTCAGACATCACTGTCTGCAAAGCCACAGAGCTCGGCCAGCTCGAAAAAGAAGAGGACTTCGGCGACGGACGTTGAGGGCCACCTCAGCATGCTCAACGACGAAATTTGGAGCATGCAGAGTGACATGTCCGAGCGCCAGGGATCGAGGAACGAGCGTTATGCCATCAAGATGAATTATCAATCTCAGAAGAAGGAATTTCAGTGGCGCCGCGAGTCTCGTTCACACGATGTCCTCCTTTCGGCCACCACGCATCAACGCGAGCAGGAGGCCAAGGACAAGGAGATTTTGCGCCTTCAGGCTGCAGCTGCCTTGCAGGAAAAGGAGGCCGAGACCTGGCACCTGAAGATGCAATACGAGACCATGATCCGTGCTGGTCCCTCAATCTCGTCACCATCAGTTTGAGTATGTGTTGTTGTTGTCTTGTTTTTTTGTCCTTGTTGTCATGTAAATTGTAGCATGGTGTAGTTAGTTTGCTTCTTGATTTTGATACATACATTTTACATACATTTGTTGAATCTCTTGTAGTAGTACATGTACCTTCTGGTTGCCAATGTGACCCTGGTTCTTTCAAGTTACCCTTCCCTATGTTCAGCTCTTGAGTGAGGACTGTCAAACAGTTGATCCATCATCCTCAAACGAGAAGCTTGCCCTGGAGTACCCTCATAATACCTGTCACCCACAACTTCATCACCATCGGGATCCTCAATCTCTCTAGCTGCACATTCTCTGGCCTCCCGTTCAGCCCACCTCTGAGAACGGCGGAATTTTGGATTCTGCTCACGGTGGTGAGCTTCAAATCGGATGATCATGTTGTGCAAGATGATGCAACACATAATCCAATGGACAGCAATCTGAAGCTCTCGTTCGGTGTGAATATTGAGGCGAAGCTCTCGGAGGGATTGAAACCGCCCCTTAAGAGCAGCAAATGCATGCTCAACACGTACATGAACCTAAATAAAAATAAAAATAAAAATAAAAATCAGGAACCAAACCATCACAAAAAATCACAAAAATATGAGCACACCATGGAAAGATTGTAATTAAATGTCTTCTGGTCCTTGGTCAACCTTCCATTGCGGGGCTTCTTAAAAGGGACTATGCACCACTTCTCAAGTGGGTATGCACTGTCAGCCCAAACCCAATGGTCATCTGGCAGAAGGGTTTCATGCTGTTGATAGAGACGAGTTGATCGGAAAGAATAGGCATCATGGACACTCCCGGGATGACCAAGAGCATAATCGACAATGACAAGGTTGTGAGGCATAACAACTGCCTAAAAATATTTAATTATTAATTTAATTATTAATCATGAAGGGAGGGGAAAAATACCTGGCAGCCAAGAGAATAGTTAGATTTCCTATCATAGAATGTCTCACCAAAATGAGCAGGTTTGGCATAGAGGTCAACTGTTGTGCCATCAATAGCTAGAATGCCATTGCGCCACTCAGGACAAGTCTTGGACTCTGCAAATTGCCGAGCAAGCTCAGCATCTTCTGAATCGGGACGTGGGAAACCAACAAATTTGTCATGCTGGTCGAGCAGTGCAATCATTACACGATTAGTGCAATTCACAACTGACCCAACACTTATACCTGCCCATTGGGCAACATCCTCAAGAGAAATCGCATTGCCATAGTGGCCGGCACGATTAAGGAAAATAGCAAGCTGAATGGAAATGGGAAGTTGGGGATTATTGGATCGGTTGAAAAAGATATGATGATCAGAGATTTGATCGAGGATGTCGTCAAAAATGATAGGGTCAACACGTAGCTTTTGCCGAAATAAGTAAGGGCGGTGTTTCTCGTGATGGACAAGCATGTGTAGCTGGGGAGCTCGTGGGGGAGGCTCATCTGGCTTGTTAAGGACACGAGCCCTTGCAACCTCATCACGAAGAGCTGCAATTTGGTGCTGAAGCCGATCGTAACATGCAGTGATCTCATCAGAATCCATAGATCCATCAGAAGATTCACCGGAGGAGCTGGGGGAAAGGGTGGGAGAAGAGGTGATGTCCATGCTTGAATCAGAGTTGGAATTGGAGTTGGAATTGGAGTTGGAATTGGAGCTAGAATCAGAGCTTGATTCCTGAGCTTCCAATGCATGCTGATATTGGAGTTGGGCTAATGACAATGCAGTTTTATCAACTGCATGAAGGAGATCTTTACGGCTGGATGGGCGAGGCATGATGTGGCTTGAGATTGAGATATGTGTTCCCTTATCATCCCCCTAACTGATCAGTGCAATTGATAAGCGGAGTTTCAATCGGAGTTTCAAATTTTACCACGGTCAGCGTGCTAAGTCTCACTCGTCGCAGATGACAGTGACCAAGCTACCATCCCAGCTGTGCTGCCCTCCCTGGATGCTACCACTGGCAACTGGTTCCAATGTGCCTTCGTCTATCACCTCCCTGAAAATCAACATTCCTAACAACAACGCCAATAATACCACAAATGTCATCAACTTTCACTCCCCTAACAACAACACCAATACCACTATGAACTCCATCACTCACGCAACGTGCAGCGCCAAAATTTTCACCTCCCAGCCGGGAGTCAGCCACGCTGTGGATTTCTACGCACTTATTCATCGACGCGGGGGGCTGGTTCCTCCACCCATCAAACTACTGCTGGCACCCAGCTCCCTCCCCCAAGCCCATATGCTACTGGCGCTTGGCCCATTCCCCCATTCCCTCACCTCCTTCAACCAAACCCTCGCCTCCTTCAACAGGACCCTCAACTCCTTCAACTGGACCCTTGACTCCTTAAACCAAACCCTCACCTCCTTCAACCAACCCCTCGGCTCCCTCTGCCAAACCAACTTGACACTGGCGCTCAGCGCAGTCCCCCAGCTTACCTTCCCCCTTCACATCACCCCCCTCCTCATTTCACTGGCACCGGGGGCAGTCCAGTTGATGACCCAGATGGTGACCTCTATGATGACCCTTATGCCAATGACAACGGCCCTCTCTGCTCCCCACCACGGTTGCTTGACCCATTCTGTTGTCATCAGCCCTCATCCCACTCCCCCAAGCACATGGGCCACTATTAATGAGTCCCCCTCCCCTCTCCCCACAGCACATGTTTTTTTGTTCACTCGTGCGCTTGTCTGATGGGTCTGGTTCCCGGTACTTATTCATTGTTCCCCTCCTCACGTAGTACATATAGCCTGCTGGAATTCTGTTGTTTGGGCAGGTAGAGACTGACAGACTAGTTACTATATTCCTACGTCCCTTATCATGCGCACTACTCACATTATCACTTGCAAATGCACAAGTATGGTTTCGAAGTCCGATCTGTGCCGGCCATCTATGGCCGAGTTTGTTCTCAAACTTTACTGATAGTTTACCGAGTCTTACCGAGTCTTAGCGATGTTTTAGCGAGTTTAGAAATCAACTCTGAGTCCCATTAA
>NW_024541156.1:0-6412 GCF_016647625.1 Suillus subalutaceus
TAGGACTACTTCGAGATCCTGTAGGAACTGCCAATCCATCGGGCTTAACTTGAACTTGCTGATAGAGCGTTGAGTGGCAGAACTGAAGTATAGATCTATTGCCTGGGCAACTATTAGTTCACAACAAATATTTCATGAACAATGCCTTACCTGGCGAAGGGTTCCCATTCGGTTAACCATGACGAAAGTTGAATCCCAACGAGTGACCTCATCAAGCAGAAGTTCGACAACAGGGAGGCACACTTTCTCGCCCAGGTCATTTCGGAACCACTCCTTCTCGTTACCTGTGATGATGATGTCCCTGAATGCATTACGTCGCTGGTCCGATGCGCGAACCGTGCGCACAAGGTCCCTAGCTCTGCTGAGAGCTTTCCCTGTCACTGCTTCGAGATATTCCTCCTTGATGACCGGGCGATTGCGATCGCCAATTGACCATTGTTCGGCCACAAGCGAAAAGTCGGCGTCGTGGTAATCATCAATAATATGCTTCACACATATATTGATGATATGGGGGAAGCAAGGGATTCTGCGGTCGATAGGGTCGAAATCAATTCCGCGACACTCCAGCTTTTGCGAAAGCTCTCGCATGCAAACCTGATTGTTGGCAGCGTTGTCCAAGGTAAAATGACCACTCTAAACAGAGTCAGAGCATGTAAAACGGTAAAATTAAACACTGACCTTTTCGGTCACAGCACACGATCAAGAAGGTGCAAAATGACTGTCGCTAGCAAATCACCTGTGTGACTGCCTGGAACATGATGAAAGCCTATTAATGCAGCCCTCAAAACGAGGACTGAACTCTGCTCAGCCTTAGCAATCCAGTGGGCCGTAACGGCCATGAACGGGCGAAGGTTAGAATCTGACCAGAGGTCAGATGTGAATGAAACCTTTCCCTGAGCGGCCTAAAAGATATAAGATATTTTGCAAGGCTCTTGACAACTGTAGGCTTACCGCGAGGTCCTTCTTCAAAGCGTTGAAGTATTCATGGAAAGCGTCAATGACCAGCTCACGAATTTTGGTCCGGTGATATATATCGGTCTCATTCACCGATGGTCGCAGAAGACGGATCAAACGACGAATTCTGGACATTCAACAATATTTATCGCCTGAAGACAGTTACTAAACATAGCGTGTAGAAAGTGAACATTGACTCACCTGATCGTTGGACAATGAATTTCACGATCTGTTTGTGCATCTCGTCCAGATTAAACGCAGGCAATACATCGTCTGGAGCTGACAGGCTAGTTCCAGTGAGCCAGGACTAGGGGGAGTACCGAGTGAGTCTAACGTGTAAGCTGGATCCTTCAGCCTTTGACGCATGGTTGCGACCATCCAGCCTTCATCCAAAAATGTCTTCAAACGTGACGACTTATGGAGGACATGCCAGTGCTGACGCTCTGCCTCCTCCAGGTAAATGTCGGTATGGTCGACGAAGGCGTGTGCACGACGAGCTGATGTACCTGTGCTAGGAAGGTATGACATTATGTGATGAGTATCGTCGAGATTATGGATTGCTCTGGTGAAGGATGTCAGAGAGAACGATGACACCAAACACGATACTCACTCGCAGGCTTTGCAGATATTCGAAAGTGTGGTAGGGTCCTGTCTGTAGAAAAAATGTATATCGGCAGAGGTTTTCGGCGCTTTTGCTCGGCCACCAGTGGCCAGAGGGTCAGTTATAGCGGTACTCATCGCAGTCTGCATTGGACTATGGCATGCAGTCTGCAATGGACTATGGCCTGCAGCAGGCCTAACTGCAGGTGCAGGCGAATTGACAATTTCGTCCCCCTCATCCCCGGAGACGTTGTCAAGGTGGAAGGATTCCCCTTCATCTGCATCGTTGTCTCGAAACCGAGCAGGAAGCTGACGATGCCTTTGAGGGTTACGAAGAATATTCGCATTTGCTGCAGCAGCAGTTGGACCAGGAGCGGCAGTGGGAGTGACAGGAGCGGGAGAGATGGTTGCAGCAGCGGCAGGGGCAGGAGGAATGGGAACAACAGTGGGAACAATGGCAGCAGCTCTGGCAGCAGCCCGGGCGTTCTTCTTTCGAGGGGGCATGTTAATGGCGGTGGTGTGGAGATGATCCAACAGCAGAATTACTGACCTACATATATAATAGTATCTGGGGAAACCCCAGAACATGTCGATGTGCAGTGATCCTGAGACCCTGATGGAAAAGCCCAAAGGGCGATTGTCATGAGGCAGACTCCGCAACTCATGCATGCTTCAGGCAGGTCAAATCTATTCAGCAGCAGTTAGTGGGGGGTGAAAATGTTCGCGAAATTGTGCATACCTAGAGAGAATTAACTCCAAATTGAAACTCCAGATTCCAGAGGGCCCAAAGGCTTGAAGTCAAGCACATCTTCACCCTCAGGTGTAGTTAAATCGACTTGGATGATCGATGGAATCAAAGCTGGATCTCCATCGATAAGCACTTCCTGAGTCGTTGTCGTTATGTTGTATGGCTGAATTACCGATTATGAAGGTTCTGGAAGTCACGATGAGTCCCTCACGAGCTGCGAAGGTCATTTTAAGGCTGTAGCCTGCAGCCTGCAGGGGATGTTGAAAGATAAGAGGCGCTGCGTGGGAATGGATGAAACTTGGATATCAATATCCGGTTCAGGTGACTATTGCATCCGCCACGTCGTATGTGTGACGCAAAGCTCATTGTAAGAAATTAATATTGATACAGTAGGTGCTGCGAATGCTACTATATCACAAAGTACATGTACATGTACAAACTACTCCCTACAGGCTACAGGTATCCGACAGTATCACGATCTAGCTTGTTTCCGGCGTGGAGTTGAAGTGGGTACATGATGCAACAGGGAGTCATTTCGTGGACGCAAACTTGAAATTGCATTAGTTCGTAAGTACTAAGATAAATGAGCTACTCACATACAAGTCGATCTGCGAAGCGGCGGGCATGGAGACACTGCCTCAATTACACAGGGTTTATCGAAGAATGGAGGGGAGGGGGAATGTGTGATAGGTACACCAGGCTGGTTTATATCCAGCAAGCATGCAGCTGGTGCCGGTAGTGTAGAACGAAGTGTGTGAAGTAATGAACGAAGGTGATTGTAGTCGGGTTCCTCTGAGAATGCGAGAGAGCGCGTGTAAATGAGCATTGTTGCAAATTCGACAGGGATTCCACGGCATAGATCTTCGATAGTGGTGTTTACTTTGCGCTCGAGTATGGAAGAACTGGAAAGTTTTTCTTCCACTGATTAACCAAGGAAGGGAGCCCTGCAAGAAGTATATCAACATGTACGTAAGTGACTCGAGGTCGTCACGACGACCTGGTTCAACTCCCAGGTGATTGTTGATTGATGCAAACGCAGGAGTGCCAGTGAGACGTTGACCTTGGCGAAACGGTATATGGACACTGGTTGTCATATTCCAGAATTCCTTCGCGATACCAAAATCAATGATGAAGGCGGTGTGCCTCAAATCGCCAAGACCCAGAACAACGTTTTGTGGTTTAATGTCACCGTGAATATAATTGTGCGAGTGAACGTATTCGAGACATGAAAGCTGGGGAAAGGGGTCAGTACATGCAACCCACACAGTAGCACACTGACGGACCAGCTGATCCCCTAGATTTATGACAGTCTCAAGGCTGAATTTTCGGCTGTGAGAAAGGAAGAGACTGTGAGGATGGCCCAAGGAGATCGAGAACGAGAGCATGATATGTCGACTCCCTACCGAACCAGAGGGCACGAGGAATACCAACACCACCTTCAAGGTGTTTCAAAATATTGTATTCGTGCTGGACAGATGATGAATGGGTGATGGGTTCAAGTTTGATGGCAACTGCGTCATTCTTTATGATGTTCCGTGCACGATACACGACAGCTAATGGGGTCCAAATGTTGAATTAAACATATAGTCAGTAATCGTGATATGTAAATAACATACCATATGAGCCGGATCCCAAAATGTCTCCTAGCCTGAATCTTCCGTCAACTCGAATGGGAACCTTATCCATAGTGTATACAATAGCCCACGAGTAGAGAAATCAAGGGAATCCGACCAACAACACTGGAGTCTGGAGGCAACCAAAAAAGCAGTCCTTCCACGCAACTGCCGCGTGACTTGAGCTGGCTTGAGCTGGCTTAAAGCAGTTCAACCGCGGTTCATATATTTTTGGCTGACGAAAGTTGTAGCAGCTCACATGGCTTATGAATCAGATCAGCCAGTGACCAGTGGTTTGGCTAACGGGTATCGCCGAAATTCTCACAAACCGGTGAATACCGAGCCGGAGCCAGCCATAGCCGAGCCATGGCACTAGTATACATGCGAGACAGCATCCACAATTTTGTTGGGACTCCGAGCACAGAGTTGCAAAATATGACCATGTAAATATTTAGCAACTCTATGTACTCATTCAAATATACATCTGGTATACTCGGGGTTATTGTATTGAGATGGTTTCTGAATGCGCTGGGTGGATAATTGAGCCGTACCGGATATTTATCATGGACAAACTGTATGGGTATAGACCCGGATGTACATTGCCGGTTAGAATACACTGCACTGGGTAAGGTATCGTGCTACCCATATCATGTCCCATCCCTCAGCCAATTCATATCCGGTCAGTACACTGCATGTACCGGATACATTGACCTGCCTCATATTTCACCCCCATCCCTCGGCCCACTCTTCTCCAGTTAGTATACTCTGTATGCACCGCATGCCCTTACCCACCTCTTATCCCACCCCATCCCTCAGCCTATTCCATTTCATGTACTACCGTCTCATCTGTATCATCCATTGCATCCCCATCCGGCTCATCCATTTCATTCACCACCAGCTCATCTGTATCATCCATTTCATGTACTGCCGTCTCATCTGTATCATCCATTTCATGTACTACCGTCTCATCTGTATCGTCCATTTCATCCCCATCCGGCTCATCCATTTCATTCACCACCAGCTCATCTGTATCATCCATTTCATGTACTGCCGTCTCATCTGTATCATCCATTTCATCCCCATCTGGCTCATCCGTTTAACACTTCCGGCTCATCCGTAATCCATTTCATGCCCCTCCGGCTCTTCTGGCCCATTCATTTAACACTTCTGGTTCATCCATATCATCCATTTCACCTTCGCCTTCCATACCGGAAGAAATTTCCATCATCTACCGGATGGGATATCATCGAGCTTTACCCCCGGCCCATTCGTCTTCCATTGTGCCTCACATACCGGCCCACTCATCCCCATCGCACCTGTATCCCTGGCCCACTGGACTCTAGTGCACCCCATACCCCCAGCCCACCCATCTCCATTGTACCCTGTACCCTTGGCCCACCTGTCTCCATTGTACCCTGTACTCTTGGCCACTCATCTCCATCACACCATCCCTGGCCCACTCATTTACATTGCACTGCATTCGTCCAGCCCACTCATCTCCATCGCACACCGAATTCATTTATATACATAGATATCCTATATAGTACATTCCTATATACCATCTACAAGATATACCACCGGCCCATCCATTTGGAACAGGTACACACCACCCTCCGGCCCACTCGTCTATCATGGTACACTTATGGCCATGGGCCCACATGGGCTGGCCCGCCTCTATTGGTACATTGTCACCCTCAGCTGTCCGTCTAATATGGGTATAAGTTACTGTACTATGTGGACTGAGAGCGGGACATGGCTGTGGCACCATCAGCGTCGCCTAAGAATCTCCAACAACGAGATCACGCACCAACTGAGAGTGGGACATGGCCGTGGCACCATCAGTGTCGCCTAAGAACCTCCAAACACGATATCACGCACTCTCTGAGAGGGGACATGGCTGTGGCACCATCAGCGTCGCCCAAAAACCTCCAAACACGAGATCACGCACATACTGAGAGCAGGACATGGCCGTGGCAGTCAGTGTCGCCCAAAACCTCCAAACACGAGATCACGCACTCTCTGAGAGTGGGACATGGCCATGGCACCGTCAGCGTCACCCAAAAACCTCGAAACACGAGATCACGCACAGACTGAGAGCGGGACATGGCCGTGGCACCATCAGTGTCGCCTAAGAAACATCCAAACATGAGATCACGCACACTGAGAGCGGGACATGGCCGTGGCACCGTCAGCGTCGCCCAAGAACCTCGAAACATGAGATCATGCACATACTGAGAGCAGGACTGGCAGTGGCACCGTCAGCGTCGCCCAAGAACCTCGAAACACGAGATCACACCATACTGAGAGGGACATGGCAGTGGCACCGTCAGCGTCGCCCAAGAACCTCAAAACACGAGATCACGCACTCCCTGAGAGCGGGACATGGCAGTGGCACCATCAGCGTCACCTAAGAACCTCCAAACACGAGATCACACACTCCCTGAGAGGGGACATGGCCATGGCACCATCAGTGTCGCCCAAGAACCTCCAAACACGA
>NW_024541157.1:0-6396 GCF_016647625.1 Suillus subalutaceus
TTTACTTATGTTCCGTTCATACTTACCAATATATTTCCACATGCTTGTACATAGTATTTGTCTTCAGCTTACTGATCCTCTCGGATCCCTTCCAGTATATAAACCTCTGTACAACTCCTGTAAAGTTTCCTCAGTTCGAATATCATATTAGACTTCACTCGTTCTTGTCTTGGACTTTGGTCCATCTGAGTTCTGCCTTTCCATCATACGTATACCACCACACATCGAGGGAAGACAGCAAGGAAAGTAGTCCTCTGGGTTGTGCGTAGTAGGCCATGATATTGAACTGGCACCTGACACGGGTTCATTGCTGTTATTCAACAACAGTGAAAAGCCTGTAGGTCAGATCGACTCGGAATTAGTATGTCTGTGGTAAAGTCAGAAACAAAGGACGGACTCAGGCTCGGAAGGCTGGAGTGACTTACTAGGAAAGAATATATCATCATGCGTTAAATCCGAGTCTAGAATTCGAGTTGGTGGGGTATCACGGCAGCTGGGAGACGCTAAGAAAAAAGGTCAAGGTCGCTGCCTCTCCTTGACCTGAGATCCTTGACTCGGACATTGAAATGATTACTGCAATGCAGGGAAAACTCCTTCAGCAAGTCTCCCATGTACTAGCAGTACTCCGCTCAAACATAGTAGTAGTACCAAGGTTTCCCATCCATGTTGAGAACAGCTGAGTGCATGGCGGCAAGTGCTTGATGTCTAACTGGACCTTGGGCCAGGGATTGTCAAATTTACTAGTACAACTGATGAAATGCCTAACATCAAAGATGTGATAGCGTGATAAAAGCAAAGGACACACATCAAGACATCTGGGTTTGACATAAGGGTTCACCATCATTTTCTGGGCAGACATGCCAAGACAACTACTAATAACATGAATCCAAACTCACATTGAGTAACTGGATGAAAGACTCAGATCTGTATCGATCATTGTTATAACTTTACCCTGAGAATTCAGAAACTGGACTAGACTTGCCCTTCCAAGTCTCTCAGGTTTGCGAGAAGTGGCTCGCAAGACCTAGTAGCAGTACTGCTGACTTGAGGGAGGTAACTTGAAGGCCTACTAATACTGGTATTCTTAGCAGAAATGGTATTGAGGTCCTGGTGGGGACTAGTAGGCGCATCATCAGGTCATGGTGGTGTGGGTCGAAGAGTGGCACATGCTTCATGTGCTAAACTCAGAGTTCTTGCGGCAGGATTAAAATAATATTAAAAACTGTACCAATGGCAGTGCTCACCTCAGGCTATGATTGCCTCAGTTGATGATGATGACTCGGACTCTGGCAGCGACGAGAGTCACAGTAAGATGAAAAATTAGTCCATGTGTCAACTAGTAGTACAGCCGCAGTCTCAATATTCGTGTGATCATCCGATGTGGCCCACTCACTCAGACTTTACACCATATTTGACGGTGTACCAGAGCACACTGTAACAAAAGCCAAAGGTCAGAATATAGGAAAGAAGAGTAAGACACCCACATGTGGCCACCCCATGCGAGGATAGCTACAAGTGTGTTCATCCCCACAATCCCTAACATTTCTATAGCTGGTATAATCCAGCCTATGCTGACCGAGAGCAGAAGGAGGCTTAGTGAGCTGTCAATAAAGGTTGGTGATGAGATGGGTTAATTGCTGCTGATACAAAAAAGTCTCTTATGTGGTTGCAGCAACAGCTTCAGCACTTTGTTCAGGCAGAAGATCTGTCAAGTAGGCTATAGATGGGCTCAGAACGAACTCGGTCTAGCATGCAAAAAAGTAAGTAAAGCTATTCAAACTTGGTCAGATGACCCACCACAACTCCATTTACGAAGAGAGGAGAGACACAGCGACAACCCAACCAAACTCCCAGGCAGGTACTCCGCCACCAGCCCAAAGACTAGTACAGCAAAAGGGACTCCAATGAGCGTGGTGGGTAGCGCAATGCGGAGCCTATCTTCGGGCAACCAGATACTGTTCCGGTGGGTTTTGCGGGCACGACAACTATGTCTGACATTCTGCCAGATAACAAAGTACTGACTATGCATGCGTGAATGTCATGGTGTTGCCAGTCATTACAATAAACAAGCAAGACGCACACATGTTGCTGATAGCCACCAAGACAAAGCAGACACTGATTATGGCGGGATTGGCAATGTCAAATTTTGAATCCTGGAATGTAGTCGTAGAATCGTGTATTCTTGAGTGATTTGATGGAACGGAAGACAGAAGAAACATACGAGTGTCCATCCCAGAGGGACTGTCAATGGTAGGAAAATCTTGAGAATTCAGTGTGTAGAGGCAGTTATTGAACGGACTAACCAGATTCCACCAAGAAGGCCATAAATACTGTGAATGACTATCCACTGATGGTGATCGACATGAGGTTAAAGTGCCAAAATTTGATCTTATTGGAACGGTGACACAAAGCACACACCCTGCACACTGCAGCAACAAGATGGAACAAGCCTGAAGACCAACAACACGTGACTACTCTCTCTAAAACCCTGTGCTCGGCAACCTCTGACAACTCTGAACAGCCACTCTGCCTCTACTCGCCTCCGAGCCCACATGCACCTGACCTCGCGCCTCTCGCTGACACAAGCCTGCCTAAACCAAACCTCCTGGAACACCAGCCACTCTGCTACCAGCCCTAAACCTGCCTACACTCAAGCCTCTCACAACCTGCTGACACCAGCCACTGCCTAACCAGGCCAAACGGAGCACCGGCCAAACCTAACTGCCACATCACGATGGTGAGAACATTCAAAGAGGAGCACTGGTTTCAGGGGATTGATAATCATGAATTTGAATGGTCTATTCGAAGGAGTTATCTGATCAATCCCTCTCATACCTGGACGACTGGTCTCTGGGAAATATAGGAACATGAGGATGAAGATGAGGCCACCCATGACACCTAGACAGAACTGCAAGGTGCACCAGGAAGCATATGCAGTGACCAATCCCGACAGCTGAGCTTTAGGTGAGTTGTACCCCAATGAAGTAGTTTATACCACTGATTGGAAGTGTCAATACTATCATTCTGATAAAGGTCACCTAAGAGAACACGAAACGGTACAAATCAGTATTGGGAGAGCAAAAAACGGGGGTGTACATACAGATCGTAGTACACCAAGGGCATTTACTTGCTGCTTAAGCTGGTAGATGTCTCCAATCACAGCAGACCCGATGTAGGCTACAGAACCTGCACCCAACCCCTCAATAGCCTGTGAAACCATGTACACAGGGATGGAAGCAGAAAGGCCAGCACTGATGGATCTGAAGCACATGAGGGGGGCTCCAACAAGATTGACAGGTCTTCTACCGGCTAGATATGGAGTGAATAAGAGAGGTTTGTTGAGGGCATATAGAAGATAACATATGAAACGTTAAATACAAGACACGCAGCAAATAACCATAAACCGATCGAATGGCTGGACCACTGTATTAATGAAGAAATTCCCCCAAAGCATTGTGGGTGCTGACCCCATGAGAGATGGCTGGGTGTTGAGATCAGATGCAACCGCAGGCACACACAAGCGGATCACTTGTGCTATGGTTACTGAGAATGCGGTAAAGTAAGATGGAAAGACTCGGGTCAATTGTGTAGATGTGCAATGTATGATGTGAATCCAAAGGAAGAAAGAAGTGTGAGAATGACCTGTTTCTTGCATTTTGAGAACCGCGTGTATATGTGATCATGGCCAGGGTTAGAAATAGCGGTCTCTTCTGATATTGTGTAGTCCATTGAAGCCAGCTCAAGGTTCACAAGTCAAGGTGGTATATACTGCACCTGAGTAGTACTGTAGTCATGGTAAGGTTTCCCATCCATGTTGAGAACAGCTGAGTGAATGGTGGCAAGTGCTTGATGTCTAACTGGACCTTGGGCAGGGATTGTCAAATTTACTAGTACAACTGATGAAATGCCTAACATCAAAGATGTGATAGCGTGATAAAAGCAAAGGACACACATCAAGACATCTGTGTTTGACAAAAGGGTTCATAATCATTTTTCGGGTAGACATGCCAAGGCAACTACTAATAACGCAAATCCACACATGGAAATGGTACACTCCTTCAAACGTCAGCTGCTAAGCGATTGAGAAGTACTATGTTTTGTAAACCAACTTTGACCTCACTCATTGTGTTTAATTGAATTGACAGCCAACGAGAATGCCGTTTTGACATCATCATTTCAGCGTGACACTGTAACTGGACATCCTGCTTCAAACTCACGCTGAGTAACTGGAGGAAAGACTCGGATCTGTATCGATCATTGTTATAACTGTACCCTGAGAGTTCAGAAACTGGACTGGACTTGCCCTTCTGAGTCTCTCAGGTTTGCGAGAAGCGGCTCGCAGCACAGAGTAATTAGCGCTTTTCACAGCACAGTTACAGGTGATGCAACCACATTTCGTACATTGTTTTGTGTCTAACGTCAATAAGAAACTTGGAAGGGTGGACGTGCATCTTGTCCTCGATCAATCACATTGCAACAGTGCTTTGAGGGCATTCGTGTTTTGGTTCCTCATTAACTTCCTTTTGTCAAGTTTCGTCAGCACTACGAGATCATGACTCCAGGAATTATTCCTTGTGGATACATGGATGGTTGTGCATCCATATTATATAGAAGCTTTGGATCTCAATGCTGAGTTGTTCCGTGTGGGAACATCCAAGATATTCTTTAAGGCTGGAGTCCTCACCGATCTTGAGGAGTGGCGGGATGCCCTTCTATTTGACGTCTTTGAGACTACAGGCCATCGCTGGGAAGTTCCCCACACGCAGACAGATGAAGAAGGTTCTTGATGTACAGTTGCAATACGAATGATCCAACGTAATTCTCACGTGTATGGGTCTTTGCAAGTTTGGCCATGGTAGCGACTATACATGAAAGTAGGGTGACTTTTATCTGTTTTAAACTAATTTTTTTAATCATTTTTAACAGATTTGTCTGTTACTTGTTGCAATATGGAACAATGAGTTCAGATATGTTGAGCTGCAACTTTGAAAAGATATAGCAGAACGTGATAATAGGAACAGGAAAGCCTGCAGGACGTGAAGATGACTCTTCAGGCGAAATATCATTGAAGACTTGGAAGCCGAGCGCCCACTTGCCCTTGACAAAGATGCCATGTTAGACAGAAGCAAAAGGATGGAAGCAGAACTCAAAAAAGAAATTGTAACCTCATACACTGTCCTCGATGTCCTCAATTCGCAACTAGACAGTGTCATATATCTTCAGGAGGGCAATGAGAAACATGAAATGTTGTTTGGGACAGAGTGGGGTATTTGGTATAATCACATTGTATGTATCCAGTGCATGGAGTTGCCTAATCTCATTCTCAGTTGGTCCTTTAGAGCCTTTGTCCCTCTTTATCTGTATGGTCTGATGATACTTGTAGGTCCATTCAGAATTTTATAACTCTTAAATGGCTTACTTAGAAGCGCTAACCTCTGAGCCCCAGGAGATATTCAAGCTCCTGCATCTCCATTTCAAAGACCCAGTGTTCCCTCGCAATCCATAAGACCATCATCACACGCACCTCGTCTGGCCAAATCGGAGGCAGCGGATTGGGAAGAAGCGGTAAGGTGGGTTCATAAAGTTGCTGGCGCATGCGCATTTGTGCGGTGGCCCAGGTAATGTACATCAACTCCTTTAAAATGTCAGTGCCATAGCTTTTGAATAAGTTTGACTCACCAGTTGCCCTCCCGTCATTGTGAACATGACATTCCTAGGTCTTGGCGCATGTTGGAGAAATTGTTGAGGGACCTATAGATTCATATTGGTGATTCGTGAGTAGCCAATGTTAAAAATCCTCAACGTACCTGGTGATCTTGGTGTCCATCTCCATTTCAGTTTCTGACTCCTCCGTTAGCATCAGTGCAATTGTTCATGGTAACTAGAATGGTAGATGTGAGGTGATTGAATGGAGAGTGAATAAATCCCTGTCTTCATCATTGAGTTGAGTTACCGCGCCTAACGCAAACATCCCAATTTGGAAAGATACTATGTGTCTGGCATTTTCCGGAATGGCACAGTCACTTTGGAACAACTTTAAACGATTTGTACTTAGTCTTCCTCACGGACCAACTTGAAGCCTCAGTTAAGGGAGATGGCTATACAGCACTCAGTGTCCGGTTTGTGACTTCTTTTCACATTTAGGCAGCACGCTAATCATCTACATATTTCCAAGGGTCGTTTAACGCCTATCATCTGAGTCCGCTTCATCTTTGACATTGACATCTCTTCCAATGGACAATTCGCCCTTTCTTCCTCTTGGGACCACACCCTGTGTCTCTGGGACCTGAATACTGGCCAGACCACTTGCACATTTGTTGGCCACACCTCCAATGTCTTCATCCATCAGCCTCAGTGCAGACAACAGATATATTGTTTCTGGTTTGCGCGACCAAA
>NW_024541158.1:0-6357 GCF_016647625.1 Suillus subalutaceus
GGCGGTCATGCGAGGAGTGCTCAGCTATTGAGATGACTGATAGTGCGAATATGGCGCGGATGTGTCGCATTAGGCGCGGAATGCAGCGCGTGAAATGCGCGAAGTGCGAAACTGTGAGGAACATGACGGAATGGTTGCGCGATGTGCAGAACTGCAAGGAAGCATAAGGGGATGATAGTGCGATGATGTCCATGTCCGATATGTCTGCGGGGGTATAAGGCGATGTTAGGTGGTCTGAAAGCGATCCAATCCATGTCCAAACAAAACCCACTAGGCGCTCTAAGTATTAGGTGCTATGGGATTGAATGGCATGAGTAAAACTATATTCAAAAAACGCGAAAGAGAGATGGCAACGGTGCGGATGTCCAAGTCCGACTTGGCTTCTTCGTCTTTCGTCGACTTCTATTCCTTCCATAGCGCGGAAGTGCGGGAAATGTGCACGCATATGAGGCGCATTCTAAGGTAAAAAGGTGCATGGTGCCACTTCATGTGTTCGAAGAGAAATGATATCCTACTGGGTTAGGCGGGCACAATCTATGGTCTTTTTGTTGTTTTGTTGTTTTCTTCTAGGCGGTTTTCTATAGGCGTAGATATCAGCGCGTTATTAGTCCTTTGAACGACGTTATAATGAGAGAAAATGGAAATGAAAAGCGGAGATCACTGGACGAAACCCAGGGTAAAACAACTATATCCTATGAAAATGACGGTATATTTGGCAGTATATGGTATTTGGGGATCGATGGAGCGGGGACAGCGGGTGGTGCGGATGATGATGGCGAGGGTCAGATGATGGAGCGGATGGTTCGAGAGCTGGCGCGTTTGGATCTTCTTCGTTGAGCTCTTTACTTCTTCTCCTACCAGTGCGTTCCTGGTCTTCTTTGTCTATCTGAGGTTGCGCGATGCTGCAGGTCGAAAGCGCGTGAGGCGATGGTGAAAGGCGACTGAGGCGACTGAGGGCGGTGGTATCTTTATCTTCTAACTCTGCGACATCTTTTCCTACCGGGTATAAATCGAATCTTCTTCAAACGCGGCTTGATGGTGGACTTGTAACCGGCGGAATGAATTCTTGCACCTTGCGGTACAAGTTGAAGGCGCGCCCTAATGGGGCGATATAAGGCGCGTGGGGGTGCTCTATCAATGCCTCTAGGTGCATGACCTGCGCGACCTCAGGCGTATGGCGGCGCACTGGAGGCGCATCAGAGTCATCTGAGACATGCTCTAATTGGCGGATGGGCGATGTGATGCACGGATGTTTCACTGGCAAACGGAAATCACTGTAGGTGGAAAACACGAAAAGCGCGGAATGATCAGTGATGGATGGGGTTACCAGAGATATACTCTGGTCGGAAGGTGGCGCATTTTGAGCCTCTGGCTGCAGAAGACTCCGGAATGGGGCGCGTTGAGATGCAATGGATGTTTAAAGTCATCACTGACTGGCAGCGGTATGGTGCATGGATATTGCACCTGCGGATGATGGTCACTGTGTGCGGAAAACGCGACAAGTGCGGATGTGTCAGCGACAGATGGAGTTTCCAGGGACATAACCTGGTCGGATAGCGGCGCGTTTTTGAACCTCTGATACTTCAGAAGGCTCCTGAATTGGCGCGCTAAAGTGCGATAGATGTTTAAAGTCATCGCTGACTGACAGCGGTATAATCTCCTCCAGAGGCGCTTCTGGGAGGATTGGGATGGTGATAGGCTCGCATACTTCGAGCTTGGGCGGAATATCTTGGCTAGTGGATACTCTGGTGCGGATATGGGTTCTTGAGGAGCGCTTATGATGTGTGCTTCGAGTTGGACTGATGGCGGGGCGGTGATATCAAGGGGCGCTTCTGGGACTACTGGGGTGGGGGCGGCGTTGCATACTTCAGGTATGGGTTGCGATGACTTCGACTGCTGGTTGGTCTTGAGTGCATTCCGGTTGCGGAGGTGCGCTTGCAATGGGCGCTTCGATGGTGGCTGGTTTTTTCAAAGATAGGGCGCGTATGGGTGCATAACGAAATGGGAAGTGTAATATGCTAAATATGTATGGTCAGATAACGAAAAGGGACATACCGAGGGACTGGTTGGATGATGGATGGATGCTCCTGGATGCTGTGTGACATAGGGAGCGCTCTAAGTATGTAAATGAGGTGAGGTGATGTAAAGTAAGGGTGCATAATGAAATGGAAGTGTAATATGCTAAATATGGTCAGATAACGAAAAGGGACATACCGAGGGACTGGTTGGATGATGGATGGATGCTCCTGGATGCTGTGTGACATAGTGCGCTTAAGCGCGAGAAAGCGTGCAAGGCGCGCACGCAGGAATACTGCGCGTTGTGCGGGCAAGTGTCGCGCCTATGGCGCATTTTGCGGGAAGTGGTGCGCATGATGGTGGAAGTCATAGTGGATGATGGTGCAAGTTGTGCAGTAAAGGCCAGTCATCAGAATTCGTAATATGAGCCCATATGAGCCTGCAGAAACGCGAGTCTCTACAGCGATTTGAGCCTCTTCAAATCGCCAACCCATTGATATCCATGTCGCTACAGACCTGCGAGCAGGTGCTGCATTTCGGGCATTACCCTCCTCTAGTAGCCTAAGCTCGATCTCCTTTTGCTCGGTGCTGAATGCAAAATTAATTCAGACTTTGATGGAGACAAAGTCAACTAACCCTTCTTGATATTAATCTCATATACATCCATAGCCGCAGGATTATTTATTCTGCTGGACTGAGCGATCCTCTCGCTGGCTAGCCACTCTGTCTTTGAATCGCCGGGTGCTGCTTCATTGAGTATGTCGAAAGCCTTTTCACTTTCGGCAATGCCATTCTTCGCCTGCTTGTATTTTTGGCAAAGGGTCCTTTTCATGCGGATCATCTTGCAGAAATTGGAATCATTCATCTGATAATCGAGACATTCCTTTCGATGCGGGGATGACATTCCCCGAGCAGCAGGGGAAATCAGGTTGAGACGTGACCATAGGGTCTCCATGATCTCTCCATCAATCCGACCGATGCCTTCAATAAAATTCGACGCATATCGGACATAGCAGCTGTCCTGATGTCCGTGGATGTGCCACAACCCGATTCCGGGAATGATGGTCAATTCCGGAATCATTTCGAGAAATCGGCTTCGATCCACCCGAACCCGAAAGTGCTTGTTGTATTGACAGTTGATATCATAGAAGGTGACCGCCCTGGTGATGCCTTCCATGTTGTGCCGGGCAGCCTCACAAAGGGCATAGTCCATGTTCATTTGTCTGCGAATGATGCATGGTTAACTCGTGAATATCGAATGGCTGGGTCAGCTTGCCATTCGCCTTTCTGGAAATCTACCATCGAGTGAGGAACAAAGCAACCTGTGTCTCGCACAGGCTACTCCCCCGATGCCCGTGGATTCCAGCTTGTGCCGAGCCGCATTTGCTTGATTTACTGCCCGGTGATTGTTGCAGCTTGATTTTTCTAAAGTGTCGGCAGCCTCTGCAAGATGCGTGTTATACCTGTCCTTTCCCACCATGAATCCCAACCCATCTGACAGCCAAACTTCATCAAATGGCTTCATGGGATGCAGGTGTTCAGCTTTGAAATTTCCGTCCATAACAAATGACCGGGTGTATTTCCACCTTGGAGTTGTTATTATCGCTGAGGTGACTTCGGTATCGAGGAAGACTCACTCATCAAGTGATTCATCCCCTGAGAAGGACACATTAATCCCAGGCTGAGGACATGCCGGGCAAAATAATGCGAGATCTCCTGCATTCGGGCTGTCGGAACAATGGCCGAAGCCATGCCATTTCATCGTCTTCAACTGCCTCCACTGTCGGGCGACTCTCATGAGCTCTCGGTATCAGTCCTTGCCCCATGCCTTGTCAATATAATGTCCTTTAGATGAGAGAGATATGGCATTACCGGTACAAGGTGTGGAAACATCCTCGAGGGTCATTCACCGGAGCTTGCTGTAATAGTTCATCGCCGAAGGTCCCACATTCAAGGTTGTCCAATAGAAAATCATCGAGAACCCTGAAGGTGAATAAAGTCTTCGGCTTGTTAAATGAAGCGGGGAAAAATCCATGTCTGAAACATTTGAAGGTCTGGACTCATGGCATTTGGACAATTGCAGCATCGAACCCGGAGGCGATGAACTCCGGACTTGTCAATGATGACCATGGTGTTTTCCTTCGGCTGGAACTCGGGTCCCGACACAGATGGTAGATCTTCAGGCTCAAGCTGGTCTTCCAGGTTCGTCTTCTTCGAACAAGTCCCACCTATCCGTAAGTACTGGACATTGTTTGCCCTCATGACCGAGGTGTATGACGAGTCCGACGTGAGCGAGACAACTTTGCTCAAAGAATTGACCATTCCATTGACTGATCCAATGGAAGGGATTGCAAAGATGTTGACTTCTGCAACAGCCAGTGCAATAGAGTGGCTCCCCAAGACAATCTTGACATTTGTAGACCCCATCCTGGTCGCAGACGACGCATCTCCTATCTTCTGGTGGAGCTTCTCGATCCAGGAGGTGATGCAGATATGATTTCTGCCTTGGCAGCCATTGCCTGAGGTAGTCATTCTGACTCTGGATTTGTTATACTTAGCTATCATTTGAATTGCAATGCAACATTTTACATGAACTTGCCATGGTTTTTGGGAGTTGCAAAGGCTCAAATGAGCCTTGGTCTTGCTCGTAAGTATTGTCAGGAATGTCTTCCCAAAGAGGGTGGTGCCTCAACAGGCCGAAGTAGTTGGTGATTCTGGGGGAGAGCTAGGCATGGACCTGTATACACGTCTTTTTGTGCTTGCAAGTGGGACCTTGACCCAAATTTTCCTACCTCTGCTTCCCCTTGCTTCTACCCTGTGGGATCTTTGCAGTGGGGTGCATCTACCTATCTTCATGTTATTTTCTAAGGCTGCAAGCAAAGCACGAGCTCAGGAATGCGAATAAATTGTTATTGCAATGTGATCTTATGCGGTCTTGATGCGTCATTACAAATTCATTTCCAATATGGAATTGCGTCCAATATGGGTCGATTAACCAACTGTTAGGCTTTGCTCAAAGTTGAACTTGTCACCGTTATTACTTGCCACCTTGCTCATCCTCAGCCCTTTCTGCAATCTCATTCACAATGGCAAGATCAGGTCATTCCACTCAGTTGACTTCCACTTCTGGAAGACATAGGGCGCGTCAACCACAGACACAGAAGCTCACGGATAACGAAAATTTCGGAGTTGAAGAACTACCTTCCTGAGTGGACTTCGGCGAAAAGGATTGAGAAGAGGGCAGTTTTCACTGCCATAGCTAGGGCTGCCAGGCTATTTGCTCCCAAGGTCGACCAAGCACAATGGAAGAAGAGGAAGCAGGTGATTCATCCTTGCTTCATTCAAAACTAAAATTTTAACATCTTATTCTTCCATGAACTCTCAGAGGTACAAGACATGGTTGTTCAACAACCAGAAAAAGAAGGAGAGGACGGACATGATAAAGTATGGGAGGAAATGGACTCCTAGGCAGGTGATCTACCAGCAGAAACGGGAGGATGGTGCTGAAGATGATTGAGGACGAGGTCCGGGGCAAAGCCAGGAGGTCCCGGTATGTTCAAGCATTATTCAGGCGGCTGTAAAAAGAGTCATGGCTGAATTGTCCGATGATGAGTTGGAGAAGGCAAAGACACGGCCGTAAGAATGGTCCAGCAACTTCCCTCCTCCTCCCGAGATACAAGCACAAGTGGCTTGTAAGAAGGGACCCGGCGTATATGGAGCAGCACTTTTCGATAGGAGAATGTTGGAGGCAATGCGGGATGAGAGTGTTGTGAGTGTCAGGGCATGGAAGATGAACAGGGGAGCGTGCTGTTCGGGATGTATAAGTCAAATTTTGTTTCATCGACAGATCTTCGATCTCAATATATCATTTCATGCAGGCACATGATAACGAGGGCATTAGGAGATGGGGATAAGTTTCATGAAGACGAAGGACTGGGAGGACCATCGAGCAAGTTGGCCAGGAGTACGCGGCAGGAAACAATTCGGTGAGTGTTTGATCTCTGGCTCTGGAATGCAATTGGTTGATCTTTGTCATGATAGGTGCTGGGGCACGAGATGGTGGGCGACAGGTGAATGGAGGTCGAAAGAGAATCAGGAAGCCTGCTTTCGAACTCGAAATTGATGGGGATGGGATGCCGGTGCTTCCTGACATCACCGAGACGAAACTCGAGGAGAAGAAAGCCATCGTCAGAGCATTTCTCACATCGCACTATCGTGAGTCCGTCGTCGCAACACCCGAACATTTGTTGAATGCATTTATACAGGTATCTGTTCTGGGATTGTCAAGGCAGTTGTGCCATGGAGCGCCATCGTACAAAGTCAGGATGACTTTGTGGCAAG